>NW_022995098.1:0-96607 GCF_008704595.1 Diutina rugosa
GGTGTAGTGGTAACATTTCACTTTCCCAAGGTGGAGCCAGGGGTTCGATTCCCCTTTGATGCAGCTTACCTTTTTACAAGTAAACATCTCAGCGATTTTTATGGTATAAGCGTTCGGCAGGGAAAAATGACCGCCTTCATAATCTCTTTTTGTTGCTAAGGTTGAATCTCGCCTACCGGCAAAATATCTCGTGTGTTAGTCAATAATCGGGAGTTGTGGTTTTAGCACAGCAACAAAGCCTCGCTTCAGCTCTACCAAACACTAAAATCAAGCCCGCCGACAAATAAATTGTGGACGTTTTACTTTCATAATCTTGCATTTTTTTCAAAAGTTTCACAATTACGCGTAATAGTTCGTAAAAATCAAGTAGCGAGTGACGCAATCGACAAAAAATAAACTGAGATGAGCCAAGCAATATTGCCTGTGTTATAGATTGGACAAGTTGAACGTGAAATACAAAAAACATGCCTTCAGCCAGATTCGAACTGACGATCTCCTCATTACTAGTGAGGTGCCTTACCACTTGGCCATAAAGGCAATTTTCCACTAAACACGTGATCTTTTGAAACCATCGTAGGTGAATAGGCCACTTTACGCGCAAAAGAATTCAATCTAGCGCATGCATGGACCACTATGAAGAATTACGCATCGAGTCATCTTATAATCCCAGATGTCTTGTTAAATTCCAGTTTGAGTGCATTTTTTGTACCATAATAGTCAAGATTTTCTGTGGTGTGGTACGTTTTCCATGTAAAGGTTGGCAGATCACACAAGCATCTAAAAGGGATCGTTGCCAATTTCAAGGAATACCATAGATGATGCATGGAATAGTCGACAAGGACTGTACCCCGTGTCGTATGGTGTGCATTTGTTCAACAGAAAAGGAAAGATGTTCCTGAAATCATAGCATTCTTGGCAACGATTGCTGACATCAGCTCTTGTCAAGGGCGTAGCCTCATCAATTCTGAAATGTTAGTTTTCATTATCAATAACGCAACGCCAATGACCATTCTGTAAAACTTTCTCAAACGCCATCCTGTCCTGCTCTGTTGCCTATATGCCATCAAGGCAAGTCTACAATGATTCTTTTCGATCCTTTATTCACATATAGTGTTTGTCAATTGTTGTCTACAAAAATATAACTAAATAAAATAAAATAAAAGCAAATAAAAGTGAAGTCAAAGTTGTTGGAATTGAAAAGCCTCTGTCTGCAAACCGAGGAGAACCGAATAAAGGTGAACATTTTGCGATATCCACCCCCCAAACACGGCTAGCATGTTCAGGTACTCAGTAGCAGTGTTAAAAAATTTAACCCCACTACTGAGTGGTTTGGTGCGTGGATGAATGCATAAATTTATATTCTGACCGGCAATTATCAGTGAAAGCTAGATTCTGAGACTTTCACCGAATTACGGTCGAAGCTGAAGAGGCTTTGAAATTTTAATGCCGCAAACAATAATGGTGCGCAACTTATGTGAAAAATTTGTGACACAAAGTCGGGTATGTCTGACAACGTATGCATCGCCTTGCGGGGAACACCTCATTTCCCCGACGTCTACTACGCTTTACGGTTGAAATTCAGACAATTGTAAGCCATCAACGCCGACATTTTCGACACTGCTCAGCATTGTTCTATACTGAGCAGTCTCATCATCAAGTTCAAAAAGTAGTAAATCTCATGGGACGGTCCTGGAAAGTTGACGAACTCCAAGACGTGATTTAAAAATAGCTATGCTCCTTTTGCGTTGTTAGAACAATCTACACTTAACGTAATTTCCATGTATGGAAGCCACTTCAGGTGGGAGGTGAGCATAATCAATCGCGGAGTTGTGACCTTGCGTCAGCATCGTCGGTAAAGCAACCACAAAATTAATGTCTGCCGATATGGATGTGAAGACATTTGTGATGCACCCCAGGGGAAACTCACAACGCTAGTGCCTTGGCAGTGCCTTGGAATAATCTTTGTGAATAATCTTTGTGAGATTACCCCGTATGCTTCGACAGCTCAGGCGGACTGTTGGGATCCATAACTTCGACGTTCTTCCATCAACTGACCCCGATTACGTCACCACGGAGTTATTGAAATATCGCATTTTGGTGACACAAAGTCGGTAATAAAACACATGCAAGTCAACAAAGACACGATGTCGGCGCGATCTAGCTGGCATCGGTATTGTTGGCTGATCATCTCGAGACCTGTGTTTCCACCGCCTCGATCGAGGAGCACGTCAAATAATGGAACCTGAACCTTCGTCCAAGTCGAATGATCGAGTTTGACTAGGAATTCTCGTAGCAATGAGGAATTTAAGGTTCGAGGTTAATATTACCGACACACGTCAACCGACCGGATGACGTAATAGTAGGAGGCGCTATTTCGAATACAACGAATACGGATGACTACTTGATCATCGGTATGGTGTGTTGAAGTCACCATGGAACCAATCAGAACGCATTATCGTATTTTTCGCGGATGATGTCGACACTAGTTGACGTCAAGTGTTCGTCAGGGGACATCAGCTGCGAAAAAAGTTGCGCGCTTAGGTTAATGGCGAAAAGGGGTTCGTCACGCACACAAAATTTCAGGGAACACATTGAAGCATGTCCACACCACCATATTTGAACGAAGCCAAAGGTCATGTTCGCTACGAAACTCCGATCGACAGCATCACAGGCTTCCACAGAATGATACCCAACTGTGCTAGTAAGATAGTAGCTTAACACGAAATGAAGTGGTCAACCGCTCAGCCGTGTACAATTATAGGTCTCACTTATTATTGAGGCATAAAAGTCCTGGTGACATTTACAGGCGCTAAGGCACGTGCCAGCCACACCTCTTATAGCCACCGTACATGTGGTACCGAAGGGGAAATAACGTTTGGGCGACGTTAACGTCATATGCATTGTGCCCTGTATTGAAAACTATCGTATAAAAAAACTAAAATAAAATATGAATTAGGTCGAATGGGTCCAGCCCTCTAGCCCTTCTTGCCAATCAAAGGCATCGGCAACGAAGGAGGAATGAAGAAAGAGTAAGTGTTCGAGCGGTTGGCAATACCTGCGTAGCCACAGAACCATCCCATGAACCCGGTGATCACTGCCAAGATCCCACCACCTTTCATCACATTAGCCAGACCACTGTAGTAAGCTGCCATCAACACCACAAATGTTGCTTCCAAAAAGGTGAAAGTGATAAAGAATGCCCAGGTTGCCTTGAGAGTAAATGCCCAGCAAATCAAAGTAAATATCACCCAACCAAGAAGCCAATGGCCGATGGCTTGGTTAAGCTGATCAGCGTCTTCGCCATAGGCCTCAGCAATGCCGAAGCCTGGAATGGTAATCGCCCCAAACGAGAACCAAAAGGTGCCATACGACACAAAGGCGGTGCCACCAAAAGTGTTACCCATCACCAACTCCCACGTCCCTGACAAAAACAAAAGCACCCCACCAGCAAACATGCAGCACCCCACGATCAATTGGGGTTGGTGAATGTGCTTAGCATTGGCAATGAAAAGCCCCAACACAACCGTGGTCAAGCCGAAACCAGCAAGCCCCACAGGAGCCGGGTTGGCGAAGCTATGAGTGGGACCAGTCAGGTACCGTTCAACTTGGAACGTACCGGCAAATGCCCGGGTCAAATCTTCACGGTGATACTTTCTGCCCCCCAAAATGACAAACTCTCCGGATTCACCGCACACCTCGACCCGCGAGCACGGCTGGTCGAGAGAGTAAGTGCCGGTTGTCTCCTTGATGATGGACTCCGAAGACAGAGACATCTAGTGAAACTGAATTTTTTTTTTCTGGCAGAAGGAAATAAGCAGAGATTTATATATGTTTGCAGGGTGGGGTGGGTATTGTTTCAATCAATGCTGCTGCCTAAAGTCCATCATTTTCGGCCGGGGTAAGGCGGGTTATGCAGCCACTGACACATACATATATACGGGGAAATTGGGTGATTGTTGAGGGTGGGGGGGACGTCCACACCGGCGTTAATAGCTACTTGATAGAAATAGAAGCTCAATAAGTCAGTATGGCAAGGTATTATCCATCAAACCAGACACTTGGTGTGGTCGTCGTCATCGCCGAGCTCGTATGGCAGGTGACAAGGAAGCTCTTGACTTGAAGAAAAGAAAGCAACCGCAGATCAAAATCCGGGGTCACAAGTGCCTCACCCCGCGGGGGCGGGAGCTCCGCCTCTGTGTTGTCAAAGGCTGTTGGGAGTTTCCTGGAACTGTGCGGCTTTACGCCGACGGGGGAGAGGGGTAGTGGGCCCCTGCGTTAAAGCCGAATACACGCCTATGTGTTAGGAGCTGGGCCGATGAATATCAGAAAAATCTACATCCCGTGGGCCTTCTTAACGTTATATTGATATTATCCTGATATATCGAACAGCACCGTTCGATTTTTCTGTGAGTTTCTCTAGATACATGGTGCACCGTGCGTCCTGCTGGTGCTTGCCATATATTTTTTTAGGTTAGTGCTCGTTCGGCGTTAGACGCAGAGCCTTCCCAATGGGGTTATTGTGCGAGTACAAGGGAAGGAACGAGGTCTCACGGAAATTTGCGCTAAAGCCCTAAATCCCGAGCAACCGTTTTGGTATGCTTCGGGTTTCTATGACGATAGCAGAGTTGCTGTTCCCTTTTTTTTGCAAGAGAATTGAGCAAGTATAACTATAAAGAATAAACAATTCTAATGTGAAATTTAAGCAATTTGATCTCTTTAGGTGTCCGCACTTTTTGAGTTTGTGAAAGTTCGCTGTAAGGGATTTTCTATAGAATTGCATGGGAATATTAATACACGCGGTGTTTGTGGACCGAAGGGGCATTGTGACCGTACATGCGGGTATAGCAGCTCTATATTGTGGAGAAATAAGGTATGGGCATTGTTCCCCCAAGCTTCCGCCATTGTCTTTAGGCTATTTGATACGGAGTTTACAACTAAGGAATTAGACACATTTTGATCGGGAAAGTGTGGGGCATGATCGTTAAACGACGCGTGAAGCTTATCGCCGAAAGCTGTTGTTGGCTTATGCATGTGGTTGCATGCGTCATAGGCGGAGAGGGATCGATCCTGCCAGCCATCAGACTCATGAATGTGATGATTTAGGTCCGTAGTGTTTCAAGACATCACTCTTTAAAGTGTGTAACTAAATTTTCAATTTTTGGACCGGTGGTTTTACGGATTCCCAGGGTAAAAAACAAAGATGAAGTTTGAGGGGAGAGTAGTGCGTTATCACCAGACATACACCGGTAACGATTGAGACCTCTAAGTAGAAGGTATGTAAAACCGAAACGTCAATTATAGTATCAGAAGTACCAGCCGTTCATGTCCATAATAATTTGATTTCCCAAGGTTCAGTGAGGCTCTAATCATACAATGCTCCTAAATGAAGTCATGATTTGATGGTTTTATTATCAACCTGAAGACGTGGGAAGTTTCTTAAGTCCTAAAATAATACAAGAGTATTAAACTCGGTCAGTCTCCCTTTTTTTTATTGCATACTTTTGAGAAAGGCTCTCGATGAACTCATTCAATAAGCTGTTTTCAGTTTCAGTGGGAAAAGTTGAGAATAAAAGTTGAAAGATCTATTTATACTGTGCTAAATTAACGATGATTGAAGATTGGAATTTTTATTTGCAAGATCTGATGCATAATGAAGGTGAACTCAAGTTGTGAGAACAAAAGAGTCTGTAGACTCCTGGGAAGACCTCTGAAAATTGAAAGTTAAGTCACATTGTATCTATGAGAGTTATTGTGAGCATCGGAGTGCCTGTGGGATTAAAATTTGGAGATGGTTGATAGATTCTGGAGTTTGCCGACAAATTCCAAAAAGGCTTTCACTCACAAATGGTACCTGAAAGAGGTGTGAAAAATAAATTGGCCTTTTACAATCAAAATGAAAACTTTGGATAACTATTATCAAGTTTTTATTCACACATCAACAACTTTCGCCATATACTTGATGCACTGTATTGAAATTATGCGCTGCACCCAACGGAAACTGATTAAAAAAATTCTACAACCATCCCGAACGCTTCTTTCAGACCGTTTGTAACTTTCAATCATAAAGGACCTTGCAACAATTGCCCTTGAATGAACATACCCTTTCAGTCAACTTCTATGCTGTGATTGTTTCGTTGAAATCTGAGATATTTTGGCAAAATTATACTCGCAAATTATCCAACAATCAGCTTGTACCCCGATAGTACACAGATACCACATTATCTCCATGACTGGCGTCAAATTGGTGTCACAAGTCATCTAAGTCCTCCAACGGCGTTAAGTATGTACCTGCATATAGTATACACCAATGCCACCTAGTTCGCGACTCATAACAAGCCGATATGGATAGCCAGATACTTCAGCTTATCGAAAGGCTAGACGAGGATGCTTCGACGGTAACGAAGATAGATGAGTTGCTTGCGAAGCTTTTGCCATCAATTGAAAAGCTTCACGTGAGCCGCTACGTCTCCCCTGAGCTCCAGCTCTTCCTCGATCTCCAAGATGACTTCAGAACCAACTTGACCAACGCCTTAGTCGAAGTCTATCGAAACGATGAGTGGAATGCCGAGCAGGTCTTGGTAGCCAATCGCGTACTTCAAGGTCTCCTTATGATTCATCCAGCGCTGAGAGTGGTGTTCCATCGTCAGCGCAATATGGCGTCCATCATCAAATACCTTGGCCATGAGGATATGGAGGTGGCGAAATCAACAATCATCACTCTTATCCACGTTATGATCAATGACCTTCAAAATTTCCGCATGTTTGAGTCCGCTGGAGGGTGCAGTGCCCTCATCAAGAGATTTGACCTTGATCGACAAGATCAGCAAAATTTGAACTATAAGGTGATTGAGTTCCTTTTATTTTACTTAGTTGATGAGGAAGGAGGGCCAGAAGCTTTGACTGGTGCTCAAAAGCTGGAGCTTTTTCGTTCAGATTTCGCCGACATCGACTGGCTCGTGGAGAGTTTAAACGATATGAAAGCGGAATTGGGTACAATCAGAGAATAGCGACAAGATTAAGGAGTTCATGAACTACACTTTTTTGCAGGTGTTCTAGATTTTCAATTGCACTTAGCCCTGGTTTTCGTCTTAAGTGTAAAGTCCAGTCACGAGCAATTTCAAGGTATTAACCAGCGACGATGGGTTTTGCCATTAAATCGAATCACGTAAGGCATTTTCAAGTCCACGAATTTCAATGCATAGAGGCGTGTGAGTTATCAGAATGTGGTAGTCGCAGGTCGCACTCACGTATTGGCCCATTTTCACTTTAGAGAGATTTTGACGAGGGGTACCTTGTCGAAGCGGTGACTGTAATTACGGTAATTTGTCTCCCGAGTGCCGGCGGTATACCACATTGGTTGGTGACAATGCTTGCTCTCAAGATCTCCCCATATTGTGGAGATCGGTGGACTTTATTTTCTGATGGTTCCATTTGGTGAAGGCGAGGAAGCTATAGGTTTCAAGGGGCTGCTATATATGACTCGTTGAGGATCCACACACAGCAATCATCTATGGAGCTGTACTCATCCCCTGAAGGTCTGTCCAAAGACGCTTCCCGCTTTGGACCTCAAATGTCCCGGGTTACCGCGGACCAGGACTTCGTCTACTTGGGCAACCAAAAGTTCTACCGCCTGGACATCCAGCGGATGTTGGTGGACGCCTACCAAGGCGACCGCATCCACGAGGACGCCCACAAGCCCACCGTTGCCCCTCCCAGATTCGGCAACGGCGCTGTGGCCTTTGGCATGGGCACCTTTGGCATCACCGCTCTCGTGTCGGGGTTGTTCAACTGCAACGCCTTGGGGGTTACTCAACACCAGTTGATGATGCTGGTGGCGTACTTTGCTGGTGGCATGGGACTCTTCATCGCTGGCATCTGGGAGTTTGCCGCTGGCGGTCTCACCTTTGTCGGAACGTCGTTGGTCAGCTACGGCGCGTTCTGGTTGTCGTACGGCGCCCTTTACACCCCGTCGCTTGGCATTGTTGCCGCCTACATGGCCCAGGACCCCACCCAACTTCCCAGTGCCAAGGGCTTTTTCTTGGTCGCCTGGGCGATGTACTCGTTCATGAACTTGACGCTTGTGCTCCGGGCCACCTTTGCCTACATTCTTCTTTTCGGTCTGATTATGTTTGCGTTTATCTTTCTCGCCGTTGGCAGCTTCAAGAACAGCCACACCTACGAGATTGTTGGCGGTGTCTTCAGTATTATCACCGGTGTCACTGGGTTTGGCGTCATGTACGCTGCTATGGCGTACAAGACGGAAGCCTACTTTGTCCCCGACCCGATGTTGATCCCCCTTTACGGCACTAAGCCCAGAGAAGAGGACCCACACTTGTTGCACTTGATGAAGGAAAAGCACCGTGAACGTCACCCCAAGAAGATCCACCCTTACTAAGGTGACTTCCACCAGACCTAGTTTATCCTTTTTTTTTTTAACTTTTGTTGTTGACATCATTTTAGTTTATTTGGCATCATATAGGTTAACGGATATTAATTTGTTCGCAAGCATGTTTGACGTAATGATTCGCTTCCCCTCTCGTTATATGCATACTACTAGGTACTTTGCGTCACTCATAAATATGTGTTATTGATGCCAAATAATATATAAAAAAAAACTATCAAAGGAAAATTAGGTCTGTAAAGAAGAATTAAAAAATAAAAAACCGGTTCAAATCACCATTAAACGGTGAGCCAGCGGTTCTTTTTGGGCACCGGCATAGGGAAGGCATGAGGCACAATGTACGAATTGCCCTTATTAGCGATACCGGCGAAGCATAAGTACAACGAGAACAACGCCGTGATCACCGCCACCACACCACCAGCGACATGGACGCCGTGCTTGCCTGACATTTCCGCTGCTGAGAGAAGAATGAACGTGATCCAAAGGAGGAAGAACGTACCGAAGAACACCCACGTCGATTTGAGGGTGCACAAGACAAGGATGAAAATAAAGATCACCCAGCCCAACAAAAAGAACCCGATGGCGTTCTCCAATTGTTCTTCCTCGCCCTTATAGGCTGCACCAATGCCGAAAGACGGCACCGAAAGCGTCATGAACGCCCACCAGAAGGCGCCAAACGAGCAGAAAGTGGTAGAGGCAAAAGTGTTACCCAAAACCATTTCCCACACGCCAGCCAAGAACAAGCCCGACGACGCGAAAAACGCCGCCATCCCGGTGATGACGGCGGGCACCGTGATACTCTTAGCACCAGCGTAGTAGAGACCAAGTACGAGGGTGGTGATCCCGAACGCCGCCAACCCGAGGGGCGACGGGTTGGCAAACTCGTGCTTAGGAGGAGGGGCGTAGCGCTCGACCTGGAACGTACCACCAAAGGCGCGATTGAGGTCCTCGCGGTGGTACTTTTTGCCGCCAATGATGATGTACTGGTTGTTATCACCGCACAACTCCACCTTCAGCACGGGGATCGAGTTGATGCTCGACAGCTCGATCTTTTCGCTGGAGTCGCTGCTCATTTTGGAGATAATAATTCTCGATGTTGGAAATGAGGTACGTTATATAGCTCTGGACACGAGGCAGATGGGGTAACGCCCGATATACGTATCCAAATCGGTGAGCACTTTGTGGGGTTGCAGATTCCCCATCTTTTTGCAGCAAGCGAAGGCGTATTACTTTATGCATAACCAGAGTGAAAATGTGGAGAACCGCATTTTCTTCACCACCAGGAACCGCGGACACACCGGACCAACACCATCATCGTCAGCATCGTCTGAGGAACATGGTGGTGGTACTATATCCATAAATCCAAGCGGTCTAGCTAACAGCGTCTCGGAGTAGTACCTTGATTGCATTTAATTACAGCCCTGAGCATGGGCACATAACCCGACATCCGGCACCCCAAAAAAAATTTGGTGCGATAGCCGGGGAAACACTGTGGCAGTGGGGCAAGTGGGGAACCGGAAAGTCGTCGGAGTGCGCAACGTCTCCGCATCTGATAGAGTATGTCGTCTGGGAAGCATACAGGCATCAGTCTGCGGGACTCCGTTGAGCGCTGACCATCAACAACAGCTATAGCTGTGACCATCGGCGTTCCGTGGGGACCATGCTTTGGAGCCACAGCACGCGAAAGGGAGTAAAACCGTGGTGGCACTGGCTGCTGGCAACAACAATTGCACCACGATTAATTGCCAAGGCTTTCATGCGGAAGAATCTCTGTGGTGGAATTATCATTGTTAGCACAAACACGGATCAGTGGATGGTCTCCGCATCCTCTAGGGGTGGCTTGTGCCGTCACAAGTAGTCGTGATTCGAATACTGCCTAGTTACCCGCGCTTAGCTAAGTTTGCTTCCCCTCCAGACAAGTGGTCCCCAAGACCAATCGACAATCCCATTGGCAAACTCAACAATATCACTATTGGTCGTGATTAGGGTTGCACCCACTTGGTTAATGAGATAGCAGTTGAGTTCGCGATTTACCCGCCCATGGGAATGACTATGTGCAGGCGCCATCGCGACCATCGATATAAAAGTTTTTCCCTCACAACCGATTCTTCATTAGTACGGTGATGAAACTTATTACAGACCTGTTCGAGAAATCTTTAAGGACGATAAAGCCTCTTCTGAGTACTGATCCATAGCCTGAGCCTTGATGTTTGATTGCGTCGGGGCTGCAGTCTAAACCGTCGTATGCATCGAACCCTATAGGTACAAGGGGGGTTGGGTACATCATTGTCTTCTCCACGTCGCTGTAGCCGTGGCTGAACAAACTTCACCCTAGCATACCCCGCTGTACGCTTACCTCTGTTGGGCGCCAGTCGCCTGCAACGTGGCTGCTGTGGATTATCATCTGAAAGTGTAAGATGGTATGTGCTCATCGAAGACCTTCCACGCGTCAACGGTTGTAAACCCCGAGACCTAGAGCAACGGCACCATGACGAGTAGATACGTCAGTCCGAAATCATTACCATAGCGGCATTGGTAAACGTTGGCGTGTATGCCTGGTACTCTCGCTTCGAATCAGGCTATATACTCAGGGAGTGACTCGTGCTGCGGCTCGTAAAGCCGACTGGTGTTCACCGAAGGTCTGAGTTAAGCATTGTTCGTTAGGGCCGGCCTTGACTCCTGACGGGGAAAAAAAAAATAAAAGTAAAAAGTCAGGCTACGGGGATAACGAACAATCGCCGAAGATACCTGAAAAAATTATTCTGAGAGGTCACCACAAAATTTAGGATAATCAGACGATAATATGGAATGTGACCATCTCTGCCACGACTAAATCGTAGAGTAAAAACGTGGGGTATGTGTTTAGGCACGCCAAATACGATGGCTAAGAAATCCAGAGACTAAGCCTGGTCGTCAGTTCCTTTTTACCGATAGCAGCAGCTCCGCCTTTCTCCATCCTGTCTGAGGTTCTCCTCATAGCGAGTGGGGAACCTGCCCCACTGGGTGTGGGGTCGGTGCATGTTGCGAGTGGGGACGTAACCACCCAGCCACAGTTTATGCCCCGTGCCAGCGCTAGAACCAAGAGGCGGGCGTCTTACTTGACGTCACTCGGTCGTACGAATTAAGTTTGGGAATCCTTTGTTTTGCCACGCAGCAATGAATCGCAACGAACGCCAAGGGGTACTTCCATCGCTCCTTCTATTTCTTTGATTAAGGACTACCGGCCGGGTCTATTTTTTCTTAGAAATGGCCGTCTTTCAAACGTGATATCCAAGCTGTCCAGAAATTGGTTTTCTACACGATATTCGAACTCAAGCTCTCAAATCAGTTGCGAAAGCTTCCAATTCCGGAGAGCAGTCAATATTGCATCATTTGAGTCGATTATTCCGCCTCTCAAAGCAGACTACATTTAAAAATTGTTTTTTCACTTAGGTGGTTAGTGATTGTTTTGATCGCACTACCCTCGTGGCTCAGTCCCTCTAGCAATCAAAACAACACCACCCACACAGAATTTCCTAAGCTCTTCGTTTTTACAACTAAACCATCTCTTTGAGCTACTGACAACTTTAAGAGCAATTATATTGCTCGAGCATGTCGAATACCGAAAACTCGAACACCAACGATATCAACCATCTTTAGTATACCTGCAGGTCATCGCGACCAGCCGACACCACGATGACCTACCCTGTGCCCCCAGGCAATCGCCACCGCCGCATCGTGGTCGAGTTTGGACCGCTCAAATACTTCCACCTGATCATGTTCCTCTCCGATCTCCAGGCGAAGGAGAACGTCGACATCGTTGACGTCGCCAATCTCAATTCGTTGACGGAAGCGGAAACCGACACGCTGCTCCTGTTCTGCCTCGAGTACGTCGACGACCTGTTCACCGAACTGATGCGAGCTCTAATAAGCTGGCTCAGCCGAGAACCAGAGGTGCTAGACCGCATTGGCGAGGTCACCTACCATATCCACTGGCTGCCTCACCACAAGTGGATTGACTATACCACGGAGGAAAAACTGGTGTACACCGAGTTTATGAATGCTGTTGAGCGCTATGTGGGCGAAGCCAAAGTGAGACACGTGCTGATCATCCAGAAGTACGATATCGAGACCACGGTGGCCATCACCGACCCGGCCGAGATCGATAAGCTTGCCCAGGAGATATGTGATGATGTGGTCAGATGGCGGCATTTGAAGATCTTAGACTACGGGGTACTGAGTTTCCGCTTTCTCCCCACGCTGATCTCGCTCGCTGATACCATGGAAGTGCTTAATATCGGTGGTGGCTATGCGCTCGAGACCTTAGGAGGGTTCCATATCCCCCGCCTCCGAGTGCTCATAGCTCTGCAGAACGCATTGCACGCCATCGACGAGGTGCTGTTTCCGCTGACGTTGCGTAGATTGGAGTTGCTGGACAACAAGATCTACTTCCTCAGCTACGTGAGCTTCCCCCCGTTTCTCGAGCACTTGGACGTGCTGCAGAACCGCATCGACACCCTCAAGGGAGTCAACTTCCCCGCCACGCTTGTGCTGTTGAACCTCGCGTTTAACCCCATCGAACTGCTAAAAGGGGTGCGGTTCCCCGAAGGGCTCCGGTACCTCGACGTGTCCAACATCCCCAACGAGTCGATGGCAGGCATCAGATTCCCCGACTCAGTGACTAATTTGAATCTCCAGGCGCTGATGACCACTACTAGAGGCCTTAAACTCCCACCGATGCTCACTCAGCTTTGTCTCTGCGATAATAACATCACCTCCATCAACCCGCTACGGCTCCCGCTGACCCTCAAAGTGCTCTATTTGAACAACAACGCCATCAAGACCCTCAACAAGGTGCTGTTCCCGCCTAATCTCCGCGAGCTCTACCTCGGCAATAACCTCATCACCACCCTCAAAAACGTCCACTTCCCGGCGTCGCTCGAAGTCCTTGATATGGAGATGGACCCAGACTTAATCGGCATTGACGACGACTTTGCCAAGCGCCAATTAACTCTGATTAAAGACGTGATGCTCCCACATAATCTTCGAGTGCTCCGCCTCGGCTACCACGCCATCAGCCAGCTAGATCTGGTCGATCTTCCTCCAGGCCTAGTCCTGTTTCTGGCGTGCTATAATGGCCTCCACACCTTGCGAGGCACGCGTTTACCCCAGATGAAACTCTTGGACTTGGCGGGTAACCCGATGCTTACGTTTGACCATTTTGTGCTCCCCGAACTGGTCACCGAGCTTAGGTTAGCCCCCGAGCTTCTTAGCCATCTCCCACCCTACGTCATTGATCGGATCAACCAAAAACAGTTGCTATTGCGCCAGCTGCAGCCGTTTTAACCTATGCATTTGGATTACTTTGGGCCCTGGCGGGTCCGGACTAATATACAGTAAATACCCACTCTTTTTGTCATCATCCCCTTAAGAATTATTCGTCGTCAGATTCGTCATCGGACTTGTCGTCCTCGGCCTTCTGCTCCAACAACGCTTGCAATTGCGCGTCTTCGTTGGCAGTGACCGCCTTAGGTTCCATGATCACCTTCACTTCACCACCAGCGGCGGTGATTTCCTCGGTGACGGCGGTGATAGCCTTCTCCAACAACGCCACCCCTTGGTTCTTGTCCAACGCCTGGACCGAGATCACGTAAAGAGGCGCCGCCGAGAGCTTCGCCTTCACCTGCATCGTCTCGGTCGACACCGCTTCCGCCGCCTTCAACGCCCGCTTGATGGCGTCGATCCCTTCGTAGGAGAAGCACAGCACTTCGACGTCGGCTCTGACCTTGATCGCTTGAGGAGTCAAACGACGCAGAATGTACAATTTAAGCTCGTTGAGCACGTCTTCCGAAGTCGGCTTGATGTCGTCGAACACCAGGGGTTCGGTGATCAGCAACTTGAACGCGTCGTAGGCGTGGCCGTACTTGCGGTTCAACGGCCAGCCGATGGTCTGATACAACTCCTCGAGGGGCAAGCCGAACTTTTCGGCGCAGTGGCGCAAGATCAGGTGGACCGCCTTCAGCTTGTTGTAGCGCTCATCGCACTTGACGATGTCTTCTTGCGACACCCGGCGCTTCAGCAAATCGATGTAACCCTTTTCCTTGTCGACACGCAACACGACGGCGACTTCGTTCTTACCCACCCGGATCAACTTCTGGATCGACCGGATCCGTCTTCTCAGCAATTCCGACAACAACACCATCCCCTCAATGTTGTCGTACTCCAACAATTTGACGTACGCCCCCATCTCGGCGATCTCCTGGACGTTCACCATCACCACCTCGTCGACTTCGGGGTACTTGTTCTCATAAAATCGGCAGTGGCTCGAGCTCATGGTGCTTAGTGGGCGCTGTTACTGAGGGTCTGCGATGAAAATTTTTAATTGAGTGCGGGTGCGACTCACCGGTGACTCGTAGCGAAGAGACGTCTTTAGGGGACCGGTAACCCCGAAAAGCTTAATTCTTTATCGATTTGAAAACGAAGGAAACTATAGAACGCTAATTGGTTAGGGCCAGCGTAGACTCGACGTAGTACACGTTGTCCCCACGGGGGTGGCGGTGTGCCCCTGACGCGGTGGCGACAGCCGAGATGACGACAATTAAGGTAATGTTGACAAGTTGAAAATCAATGATTTGCCCTCTCTGCCGTATAAACTATAAACAAAGGATAAGTTATTATAAGAGATTGATTATAAGGACTGAGGACTTTTGATATAGGAGATATACAGGACTTTTCGCACACAAGTATGGCTGATTAGGAGTGTAATCACAGAATAATGTCGATATGAATTACTAATTCTAGGTCAAAACATATACTTAACTTCACCTTTGGTGATAGTGACTTTTCATCACCCAAAATGACGGCTAATTATCACCAGTAATACATTTTCACTTCGTGAAATTTCCGTCGCCGTCTCGTGTCTCCCGACACCTCCGACGCGCGGCAGTGTCGATAGCGCCACGCACGCGAGACTTTTTTCCTCGATCAGAACCGGCCACGCGTAAACTTTTCACCCACCATGAACTGGTTGTTGACGCTTGTGTTTGTCCATTTGGCCCTGGCGCTCCACTTCTACTTGAACACCGGCGAGTCCCGGTGCTTCTACGAGGAGCTCCAGGCCGACACCTTGCTTGTTGGCCGCATTGAGGCCACCGAGCGCGTCGACGGCACCAACGACTACCGCCACAACGGCAACTTGAAGGTCAAGGTCACCGTCGACGAAACTTTTGACAATGACCACCGGGTGTTGGACCAGAAGCTGTCGTCTTCCGGTGAGTTCACTTTCACCACCCAGGACCTGGGGGAACACCTGATCTGTATCACCCCTGAATACACTGACGGCACCAACAACAAGCGCCACAAGGTGTTCTTTGACTTGGCGCAAGGGTCGGCGCACGACTTTGTCGACTCCAAGGGGACGAAGAAGGTCGACGACTTGACCACGCGTATCAAGGCGCTCAACCAGAAGTTGACCGAGATCCACAACGAACAAGAAAACTTGCGCATCCGCGAGGCCACCTTCCGCGACCAGTCGGAGCTGACCAACGCCCGGGTGGTGAAGTGGTCGATCATCCAGTTGATTGTGTTGGTCGGCACCTGTGTCTACCAGTTGAGACACTTGAAGTCGTTCTTCGTCAAGCAAAAGATCGTATAGAATAATGAATGGTAATCTAGTGGATTCGTGATATAGTAACGTTTGTCCGGAAAGGGAGAATCTCTCAACTTGAGGGAATAACATTAGTGCTCTCATGATCATCCCTATCGATCTTCATTAAATGCTAACTGTTGAAATGAACTATAGTAGTAGGAAGATAGTCATCTTTATGTTTTAAATTAAACTCAAACAAAGACGCGTATTCGGTATAGTTTCTTGCTACTTGTCAAGGCTTATTCTTTAAGTGATGTTCGGGGTTTGTTAAGTTCCCATCTCGCTTTCGCACCTGACCATGGATGAGCTTACCCGACTCCGAGAGGAGAACCAACGCCTAAAGCAACAGCTAGCGGCTCAACAACAATCGCAAACTAATGGTACCCACACTGAGAGTTCATCCACTCCTCAAACTGAACTCTGTGCTGAGGAATACCTCCGCTATGGTCGCCAGATGATCACCCCTCATTTCCATTCCTTACAGGGACAACTCCGTTTACGCCACACTAAAGTGCTCGTGGTGGGTGCTGGCGGGTTAGGGTGTCCTGCGATCGCCTACCTTGCTGGTGCCGGTGTGGGAAAGCTTGGTATTATTGATGGCGACACTGTGGACGAGTCAAACCTCCATCGGCAAATCCTCCATACTACCGCTGGCCAACTAAAGAGCGAGCTGGCCCAGCAGTTCGTCGACCGTTTGAACCCTCACGTGGCTACGGAGATCTACCCGTTTCGCCTTTCGGCTACCAATGCATTTAACCTATTTAGTGGCTATGACGTCATCTTGGACTGTACCGATACTCCGGCGACCCGTTATTTGATTAACGATGTAGCGGTACTTTTAGGCAAACCGTTAGTGCTGGGTTCCGGTTTGAAGACCGAGGGTCAATTCACGGTGCTTAATTTCAACAACACGGGTCCCTGCTACCGGTGTTTCCACCCCAAGCCGCCGCCTCCCGATTCAGTGACGTCGTGTAGCGATGGCGGTGTCATCGGGCCTGTGATCGGCCTTGTTGGTACCGCCATGGCTACCGAAGCCATCAAAGTTATCACGGGATACTATACCGCTGACAATTTCAAACCATTTTTGGCCGCATACTCCGCTTATCCGTTCCAGCAATTGAGACATTTCAAGATGAGACCGCGAAAGCCTGACTGCGCCGTGTGTCTGGCTCAGGCCACCATCACCAGACAATCGATTGAGGCGGGAGAGATCGATTATGTCGCATACTGTGGACGCGTCACCTTCGACCCGCTTCCTGCCGATATGAGAATCAACGCGAACCAGTTCAACAAAGAAAGCGTCATCATCGATGTTAGGCCAAAGGAACAGTTTGATATCACTAAGATTGACGGAGCGATTAACGTGCCCATCACTGACCTTAGCCAAGCCAATGTGGACAATTTACAGCTTGACCACAGTGCTCCGATCACGGTGGTGTGTCGGTTTGGTAACGATTCCCAGATAGCTGTGCAAAAGCTTCGCGATTGGGGGTACACCGATGCCGTTGACGTCATTGGCGGCCTCAAGCGGTGGCGTCAAACTTATGGTGACGTCGTTGATTACTGAGCAAGCAGCTCGACAAACAAAAGACCAGCCACGTTACCGGCGGCATAGATGTGGGCCGTGGCCGGATTCTCGTTCCAGCCGCTAGCGGTGAATGAAATCTCCGCAGGAGTCACCAGGCACTGGTTATTGGCTTCGTTGGGCAATTGGAAGAAGTCGCCGTTAATTTTAAGCTCACGGTTGATATAGGTCACTTTCCATAGCTGAATGGGGACAATCACTTTATTAGACAGCTTCACCCCGTTTAAGAACTTTCTCACGTAGTTGACGACGAAGAAATCGCCTGCCAGAGTGCCCACTATCGCCAACGGGTGGCCTAAACGCTCCAGAGCCGAAAACGTAGTGATGTCGGCTGCTGGTCGCACCAACAGGTTAATCAGCTCGGTGGGGGCTCTCAAAAACATATACGACAACGTGTCGAGCGCCAGGGCCACCAAGTAAAGTCTAAGCTTCGGGTTATACAGCGGGCGAAGCCACGTTTTAGGAGCAAACGCCGTCAGCTGGCCCACGACATAGTTATCAAGCTCAACCGCGCACATAGTCAGCCCCAGTGAATTAGCCACCACCACGTCCTTTCCAGGCTCACTAGCATTAACCAAAAGCGAATCGATGGCGGTTTTGAACAAGTGGACCATCCATTGCGGCTCGGTAACCCCATCACTATCCACAGGAGCGGGCACTTCAAACTGAGCAATGTGGCCGGTGGCAGTGCCGACAATCACGTGGCTCGAGTTGCGGAAGCTGAACGAGGTGATGGTAGTGTCTGGCACCGTAATTGTCATCAGCAGTTTAGTCAACGATACCTGGCCGTAATCACGACTAATCTTGATCGCGTGCCAATTCCCGTCGTTGAAACAGCCACATACCACCCCTAGACACCCTGGCACCGATAGCGGAAGCCATTCCAAGTAGTTAGTGACCCCTACTACTCCAGTAGTGTCGATAAGCAAATGACGAGTTAACTCGCCGTCACGGTATCTCCACACTTGGATCAGCGTCGCGAGACTATCGTCCATCTCCTGGTTAAACAACCCGAGCCGTTCGTGGTTAAGACTTTCGGCGATGGGCGCGTGGACCACTGATAACGCCACGTACTCATACTCGGCCGGTTCCAGCGTCGGGAGCCATCTGAGGGCAACAATCGATCCACCAACGTCGGCAATGGCTCCCACCCGGCCAAACACGTCCATCAGAGCCAGGTCGCCGTTGGTGAGGTCGACTTTGGCGGTGTTATCGTCGCGTTCAGCGGTGAACAGCAATGGCCATTCCGCAAGCAATTGGTCGCGTACTCCCTCTGTAAACTCACTATCAGGGAAGAAGTCGGCGTCTGGAAGCGGCTCGGGGCTTAAAAACTTCTCCACTGCCGCCACGGGGGGGATGGCGATGCACAGCTCAAATCGGCCTTTATACGCCAATACTTCATCGTAGTACTCGGGATCGCAACCGTAAGCGTAGCGCAACCGCAGCTTAAACAGCACGTCACGAGTATTGGTACGTCCCACCAATACCCCTCGCGGTTTAGCGGTAGACATGATTGTTGTTTGCGGAGAGTAGTAAGATAGTGATGAACGCTGAGAACGCGCTTCGGTTACATAAGAGCTTACATAACCACTCCCCTCAGTGGCATCAACTATAGTACCGTACGCTCCGTAAGTGCTATGGACGTGAAGCTGCTATCGCTGGAGCTCTTCGCTCAATGCAAGCCCACATGCGTTGAGTTGTCCCAGGAGGTGGCTCAACCGCAACCAAACTTCCAGCGGATCGGCCAGCTCCTCTCCCAATTGCTCCACATCCTCCAGGACCACCATCAGCAGCACAAGAACCAAGGGTATATTCTCGCTCGAAACTTGGCGGACTACGTTTTCTTTCCTCTTAGTGGGCTTCTCCGCCACCTGCCTTTACCTCAGGACGTCACCACCTACGTATTGGCGATTATCCAGTTCTTATTTGACCACAGCTGGAACCTTGACCGCAGCCATACCCCGGAGTTTACCGAGCAATTGGTGATGCTTACGGTGAATTTATGTGGTCCCGATACCCAGAACAAACCTCGCAGTTTCCAGCACGCCACTTTCGCCCTCGTTTTGCTGTTGGTGAGACTGTTGCCTCCCGATGCGTTTCTGAAATCAGACCAGGGATTCAGCCAGCTTAGTAAGATCATCACCATTGATTTGAATACGTTGGACCTGTTTCAAGGACAGTGTACAGCTCAGGAAGACGTCGACGTGACCACGTTGGCGTTGGAAGTGTTAAAGCAATTGTTCACTCGCCGTGTAGTGGACCCGGAAGCAATGGCTCAGGTACTTCCAGGTGTGGTGTCAAAACTTGTGAAATTCACCAAAAATGTCACTAAAGTCCACTACTCAGTGGTGACCCTACTCATTACTGTGCTTAAACTGTTGATCAGCAAAGTGTTCAGTGACCGCGACTTGAACGCCACATACGTCGTCGAATCCGATCCTCGCCGCCTCTGGCAACAACAAGCAGCTGCGAATGCTGATGCGGAAGGGTTTAAAGAGGAGACGAAGGTGGAGATACACGCGGCTACTGAGGTCCGCACTCAGAGCTGGCTCACCGCCACTGCGACGCAATTGAAATTATCGTTAATGGTTCTTTTCAAAAACATTGCTCATAGCCAGGAGGGTAAACCTCAGGCCATCAAACCGCTTTATCGAGCCGTGATCTCGTTCTTCGGCGAACTATGGCACACTTCGTTCTACTGTCTTTTCACCGAGATATATAATCTTGCCGTGGACGTGGTATCATTGTTTGAAGCGATGACTACTGAAGGTGATGCTGGAGAAGGGATTACCGCCGTGGAAATGATGTCACTTGCCTACCACGAAGAAGACGATATCGATAACCGACGCCTGCTTATTACTAAGCTTTTGAAACAGAAACTCCCTAATCTCATCGACACTAAGTTTGCTCCCACTTTGCAATCATCAGAAGACGTCAAAGTGCTCCACATATTGACTTCAATCAGACTACAACTTGAGATCCTCCATCGCGTGATGACGGACAATTCAGGATGGTGGCCAGCGACGCTTGCTCGCGTAGCTACCGTGCTTTGTGATGGGGTTCAGGATCAGTTGGACCGTGATAATAAACCGAAACGAGTGAATAGAGCAGTGGAACATCAGGTGGTGCTCCCATCTCACATTGACCAAGAAAATCTTGCTCAAATCTCCACCAAATCCGACCCGGTGTCGGCGGCTACCGAAGCCTATAATCACAGTTTAGTGACGTTATCGAAGACTGAGGATATTTTGGGGGAAGCCACCACTAAACTCTCATGGTTCAATGACTTTTATAGTGATGAAGTGGAAGCGGCGATGGAGCGGTTTCTCCAGGCGGTGGGAGCTTTAGCTACCCGTCACCAAGTGTTTACCGAAGTGATTGACCAATTGCTCAGTTCTACCCCACCAAAGGGGATCAATTTATGGGCAGTCAACCACGTCTCGCAACTGTCGCCACAAGCGCTGGCTAACTTTGATGTTAATGAGTTTTTGGCCTTTGACGATGATGAAGCCATGGAAGAAGATGAGAGCGACGAAAACAACCATGTGATGTCGCTTTCTGTAACTGCAGCTGAGGATCTTATTGATGATTTACATCGGAGACTTCTTGGTGGCGGGTCATCGTCTGTCCGCTTTGGCTACGGCGTGGCTCTTGACGTGTTAGGGTCAATTTCCGCTTTAGTGTCTAAAGACCAGTACCAGCAATTGGTGCTTATGGACTACTTGTACCCGATGCTTGAGGCCCTTACATTTCCCGGAGATATCCACACCCATGCTGCCCACGCCTTGACTCAAGTGGCGCAGCAATTCTACGACGGGCTGATGGCTAAGCTTATTACTGACAATCTGGACTACTTGGTCGATGCTATCACCGTCAGACTTAATAGTGGTGACTTGACCCCGCTGCTTCCAGGTTTACTCCTCGTGGTGATTAAGCTCTGTGGCCCCGATCTTCTCGGACAAAACATGTTGGGTGACGTGTTCAGTCTGATCTTTGTGGCAATGGATTTGTACCATGGCTATCCTGTGGCCATGGAGGGGTTCTTTCTTGTATTTCACGAAGTGGTTAAACAAATCAGTCGCCAATACGTGGATCCTACGCCAAAGATTGAGGACGCTGCCATGAACGAATCATCGTTTGCTCCGTGGGGGATGTCTAACTCAGCGCAATTAGCGAAATTCGTTGAAGACAACCACCACATCGCCTACCCTGAATATGATTCTACCAAAGAGTACTTCACTCGACCACGAGACGCTCCGTTTTCGGAAATGGTAGATAGTGACGATGAAGAAGACGAAGACGACGAATTAGGCGATGAACCACCGTCCACTGACGTTGTGGAATGGCAAGGGCCCGTACCTCAATCGACATGGCAATTGGCATTGTCGATCTTTACTTACGGGTTTAAGCTTTTATCACAACCTCATCGCCGTCTCAAACACCTGATTTTGCAAACGCTAAAATCAGTGTATCCGATTTTGGCGACAAACTACAACAAAGTGTTACCGGTGATCACTGCCAATTGGAACGTGCTCATCACCATGATCGCCGGGGCTGATGCTCTCCACGATGACGATCGCGCCCTTGTGGTATCGTCGTCGTCTACACCGGCCACCATTACTGCTGCGGTTGACTTAGCAGTGGACATAATCCACAGTGATGACCAGCGAGAGCGGAGACTGCTTTCCCGTCAATTTAATGACAGCTGGCCCCGGCTCCAACCGTCATTGACGGCAAACCCTCGCTACCGCTCCGTCTATTCTGGGTACATCATGGCGGGGGTGAATGCCTACAGTCGCATGATTGACGACGTGACCAAGTGTGCTATGGTGGAGTACTGTTGTGACGCCGGTGAGTCGAAGGCTACCATGTGCCGTGAAGCTCAAGCCATCGCCTGGGTCTACCAAAAGGGCTTATTGGCGTAATATACACCGAGTGGACATTCGTTGAAGAGGATAATGGGTCGATTGCAATGCAGGCGCGGTAATTTCCCTGATGACTATAATTTACCTTGGTGATTGTGGAGGAGGAAGGCAAGCAAGGGTCAACAAGACTAAAAGCAATCTCCACTGCTGTTCAATCTTTCGACGCCATGTCGATGCTCACCACTTAGTGGAGAGGTTTCCGCAAACAAAGTCAGGCTCAGTTACTGGCGTTACACGTCAACACTGATAACTCCGTTAAACAGCTTATTAGCGACATTCCGAAGGTATCAGCCAGTGATAAAAAGAAGCTGGCACGGCGTATTAACGACTATCGCGACGCTTACACCCAGGAAAATGACCAGATCACCATTGACTTAACCCTGGGCAAACTTTAACGACGTTGAAGCCGAAATCAAGCGTCAGAAGGCGACTTCAAAATTTACCGAAGCCTACAAACAAGCGGTGAGTGCTCTTGCTGGCTATGGCATTAAGCAGCGCTGCCAGCTTAACGCGAAGTTAGCCGCCTATGAAAGGAACGTGAACTTTGCTGAAGATGTGTACCGGTTGGGGTTGATGCAAATTCTTTCGAAAGCTCACAATGGGGATAATGTCAGATTGAAAACCATTCTGAATGTTGAGCACGGGTTTATTGAAACGGAGTGGGGTGAGGAGGACGTTGTTTTGGGTTTGTCTTTATATAGTAAGGAATAGTACGAGAGCTGAACTCAGTAATAGATTTGCAAAGGGTACTGATTAAGATTGATACAAATCCGACCGAAACCACTTGAGGCAAGTACTACCAGAAGCACTGAGGATTTAGCTAAAGTTTCCAGTTCCAGGAGATATAATCTGACAATAATCGTAGCAATTCAATTTTATCATCAATGCAGTTTCGGGATATTCAATATGAGCAGTATGTGGCTCACAGCGAGGCCATGCTAAAGAGGAAGACGCCCCCGCTCCCACCCCATCAGTTGGAACCACCGCCCCCACCAGTCCCCCCGGCCTCAGCCCCAGGAAATCATGCACAAAGGAAGCAGTCAGTTGTCAATGTCGTTCCCTCGACAGCGACGGCGACAGCGACGGCGACGGGTTCTCATTTACCTCATGGATTCTATCAGAATTCTCGATCACTGTTACCTCGAGGATTCTATCAACATGTTCGACCACCGGGCTCACAGATTGTCTATGAGCGGCAGGCGCCATCAGTTGTCGCCGCACCCCCGCAAGGCTCTTCAGTACCACCACTGGCGATCCCTCACAATTTGTCGTCACTGAGGTATACTAAGATTCCTCGGCCACCCGGATTCCACAGCCACCAACATTCTTACCAGCTGTTGCCACTGGCTTATAATGAAACCAACACCCCGCAAGTGAACGAGACTCTGGAAACTTGCACGCTTTGTGGCCACGTTTCGGCACGCGGCGTGGATGCAAACAAACACTTGAGGTCTCATCGCGGCGACCTGTTGACTGGCTGTCTTTTCTCATCACTCAGCAATTGTTACTGCCCAAGAAATTGCAGTGCCAGCGAGTACAAGCACCACATGCTTCTCCACCACTTTCATTTCCGCATCTTAAACCCGTGGAAAGCCCCGCTCAGCACAATGATGAACCATTTTGGGATTTGTGGGTGTGGTTGGGAGGGCCGGGCCGAGGAGTGGTTGTATGACCACGTATTGTCGCCAACTAACCCATGCCTCTTGGCAGAGGTGCCAACAAGAGATCGATAAGCATTATTATGTCATCAGCATGGATTCAATGTCTTTGAGCTTGATAAAGTGCGGTTTGGATAGTCTCGTCTCACGCGGTGATGGTTACATATGCTCACACAATTGTCAATTATTCGATGGTCGCGTGGTTCCTGGATATAACCATCGTCATCGTTCTCGTCGCCAGGGCAAAGCTTCTAAGCCCCATTCAGATCGCGTATTATCCTGCCGATCATCTCGCGCCTAACCGTCAATGAGAGAGACGAACGAGGCACGGCGATCATCCACATCAACCACGCGTCAGAAACACCGAAAAATACGAATATACTCAGATCTATTCGATCGATGCTAATCACAACGGTAACAAGAACTCATTTCGATTTGCTGATAACTCGGTGGCTATGCTTTGAGGAGACCTTGAGGAATATCTGTTCGCTTGTTGCGATGATGATGACGAAAATTCTGGTATTGTGGGCGACATCGTGACGATATGTGGCTCGGTAACGGCGAGGCGGGGAACTACCGCTCGGGATTACCATATATTTAAGCCGCTGGGGATATCCATCTCCCCATGCCAGCCGCCCACTTACCATCGTTTGACCTCGTGTTCGAAGGGCGAGTCCTCCTCGCCTATTTCGTGTGGAATCGATCGGTGCAGCCTCCATTCACGGGCTACCCACTGTCATTATCCATCGATAAGCCCCACAAGTTTGTCCACATCACCAAGGGAAAAGATCTGAAGATCCCTAGAAGCAGCAAACGCTTGTCGCCTCCCTACGTCAGTGGGAAACAAGCATCAACGCGCCTGAGGAATGACATTGGACGATGCCCCGTGTGCCACATCTTTATCTTCAAAAACTTGCACCGCCACGTTGAATCGCATAGGCATGTGTCGGTGTGTCAGTTTTGGCCGCTGGGATACTGTAAGGCCAGGTACCCGCGGGAAGAGGGCGAGAGAAGCTGTCAACACCATATGTACAACCAGCACTTCAAGCCCGACGAAGATATTGGCAAGAACATCCCCTACGGGCAGTTGAACGACCACTTTGGCACCTGTGTCTGTGGCTGGCGCGGCTTAGGCCGGGACTGGTACATTGGCCATGTCAAATCGAAACAGAACCCGTGTCGGTACACGAAATCGTTACCTTTTCCGAAGCTTTATCAGTAAGAGTGTCCCGTTAGCCCAGAGAAGGCATTGAGTAAGTAAGAGAGCATATTAATAGCACAATTTAAGCAATGGTTAGAGCAAGTCATCGCTCTTTTGGTGTAGATTGAAAGCCATCACCAATTGGTGGAGTGAAATTTCAGTTGTAAGGTCGAGGTTGCCAAGTGGTGGCTTGACAACATCCCTTCCATGACCACATAAATCGGACCCAGGAGGCACAGGAATATGGTTAACCGTCTCTGATCGACGACCAGAGATGGACATCTTCCTAGGAAACCCATAGCTCTCTATGCCACTGCTTTCATCCCCTTCTGTCACTTCCGTTTATTGGCCTTGTGAGAGAGTATTGCACGATCAGCTGAGGGACTGTGAGCGACGCGTATCGGGGGTGGGGTAAATGACCAAGCATGCCGTGTTGAAACACGACCCGGTTGAAACAAATCTTAAGAATGGGTTCAGATCACGCCAGCGTTGTCTGCTTTGATAAAGTCATCAATAAAAAGGTTTAGTCAGTAGCTTGTCTTACTTCAGTCAGCGTATATCACGCCCCACTTGACCATCAGTTGGTGACGCTCGCTGTTGTATCGTCAATTGGCTAAGCCCCTCATTGGTGCGTCGATCAGATCAGATCCAGAGGAGGTAAAATCGTCAACTACCACGTTAATCCTCAAGTCGTTGATGTTGAACCCCACCCTCAGGCACTGGGCTCACCCTAGTGAGGCCACAGGGAACCCCAGTGGTGGGGAATTTTAAATGCATTTGAGGCGCGGCGAATCTGTAGGGTGCTCGGAGTTGGCTATTGTCCAATATACACGAGCAGAACCTGCAGACAAAGCCTATATAAACGATTGACGACGACCACAAATGCCATGCTGGTTCGGTAAATGAGTGGCGATCCTTACTTCCCGCATTATTTCGCCCAGACGAAAGCGATGCTTAATGGACCTGAAATCCGACAACCTCACCACGACTTGACGCGTCTGCAGCTAGCTATGCCGCCACCGCCGCCAGTTCTACGAGAAGAGCTCATCTCCTTCGCAAGGGGGGCGTTGCGAGCGGACGTGAAAATACCGCCGGCGAGAGCCAATACCCCAAAAATGGCGCGATTAATGAGTATAGGGCGCTTACAGTCAGTGCAGCATCGTCAACCGATCCCAACCACTCAAACTTCTCCTATCCTTCACTGTGATCCGCGTTTTGTCGTTCAAGCCCCTCATTGTATGCCTAACCCCTTAATTCAGGCGACTCAGCCAAATTGTTTTGGAAGCACCATGACTGGCAGTGGGTACACTTACCACGCGAGAAATTTCGCTAACGGCTCTGGCTACGTTCCCGTTGTTCAACAACAGAGCGTTTCTGATCCACTGGTAAGGTTGCCAAGCTCAAACAACCAACCACCACCACCACTTGCACGTCCCCACGAATCTCCACGCCCAACGCCTGAAACCATCGTCCAGAAACAGGAAACGGAACCAAAGGGTGAAGTGGCGACAAATGCTGCCACAACAGCACAAAAAACTCCCAAACCAGCTCCCAAACCGGCTCCGAAACCAGCTGCCATACCAGCTGCCACACCAGTTCCTGAAACTACACAAAATTCAGACGTTCGCCGGTGTCCCATTTGTAACAGTACCACGACATCCCCCGGAGCAATGACTGATCACATCAACTCCCACCTCAAGGAGGGGTCTTATACCTGTGAGTTTCAATCGCATACCACCTGTGTCAATTTCCGAGTGCCGGGAGCGCTGAGCATCCCCGCCCGCGACCACATGCTCCGCCGCCACTTTACCACTGACAGTCGGCAGATATTCGTTCCGATCCAGTTTATCCTTAAGCTGATGGGTAAATGCGCCTGTGGCTGGAGGGGCACCGGCTCTCAGTGGTTGTATGGCCACGTGTATACCGGGATAAACCCTTGCCGATTGGTCAAGCAATCAGTGCCAGTGACCCAATATGGAAGAAGATATACTTAGGATAGTGTGTAAAAAATTTGAAGGGAATCACACGTTATCTCTTTGATGGAACATAAGCCAATCCGTATGTAGTTCATGTAATTTCATCCACATATTAGCAAACCTCTTTAACCATCGGCACGTCTGTCAACAGAATCTTCATCACGGTAGGGTCAATATAGGTGATCCCTTCCTGAACTTGGTCATGCTTGCTGAGTCAAGATCATTTGCCTAAATCCACATCAACCAATCAAAAATAAAGAAGGACCTGAGTATATTACAGTTCATCGCAAAAGTGGAATGAATTCATTGTTTTGCTAACATAGTCCTTGTTATGATCCGTACGAGACGGCGACGGCCCGGGGTGCGCGCGGCGCTACCATCACCAGCCAAGTGCACTACAACAGCAACCAATCAGTTTACGAACTTCATATTATCCTCAATAGTTTATCTACTCATTATATATTTAGTTTAATCCCTCATGCTACTGCTCCGGTTTGAGCGACGAGCGCCCTGCCTTCAACAACTCATCGCACAACAACAAGTTCAGGGCGATCCCCGTGGCGGCGGCGATGGCGTTGCGTACCACCCGGAACGAGTCCCACACCCCGTCCACCGAAGGGTCCATGGGCTCACCCGAGATCAAGTCAACCCCAACCACTTCGCCGGCGTGGATGTCGTCTTCACATTGAGCCATCACATCCAAGGTATCGAGCCCAGCGTTGGCGGCGAGGGTCTTGGGAATCACCAACAACGCGTCGGCGAAGGCGTTGAACCCGGCCTTGTTCTTACCCTTAGCAAGCAGAGGTTGCCTGAGGTGGTGGGCGGCGCTCAACCAGAAGGCGCCAGCACCAGGGACGACGGCACCGTCGCGAATGACGTTGGCGACGGCACGCAACCCGTCGCGCACCGCGTCCTTGACCTGGGTGACGATGTGGTTGTTCAGCCCGTGGATCAACACCGTGGCTGCCTTGGGGTCCTTAGGTTCAGTGATGTAAGTGAACTTGTCTTCGCCGATAGCGTTTTCGTAGACCATGCCGGCCCACCCCAATACTGACGGCAGCAAGTCGTCAACGGAGTTTTGGGCTTCACCGCCGCAGATGAGCTGCAAACGCTCCATGTTTCTTCTCTTAGCCCGACGGAGAGCAAGGATGTTGTGCTTAGCCAACACGTCCAACGACATCGGGTCGATCCCCTTCTGGTTGATGATGACGAACCCGTCACCGTTCAGGCACACTTGGTTCTTCAAGTCCACGATCTTCTTCAACTTGGCGTCAACAAATTTTCGCTCCAGCGCCACCAACTTGTCGCGCTGCTCTGCCAGCGAGTAGAAGAAGCCCAGGTTGACCTCGGTCTTCTCGTACTCCAAGGAGACGTTGAGAATCAAGATGTGGGCGTTGGCGACACGGCGGGGCATGTCCGGGTGGCGGGCACCGTGGTCAAGCACTAAACCTTTAATCAATTCAGTGTCGCGAGCAGTGCCGTGCTGCATCGTCATCACTTCGATCATGTGGAGGTCCAATTGCTGGTCGGGTTGGCGTACTTGGAGGACGGCGTCAGTAACCACAGGGGTCAAAACGTCGGTCAATTCCGCAGGCACCTTCGTCGCCAAAGACGAACGAGCGATCTGTAATAAGAACTCACGGTCGAAATCCAGACGGGTGTGTTTGAATTGGTTAAGGAACTGGAGCGCCGCTTCTCTGGCCTGTTCGTAGCCGTCAACGATCACCCGCGGGTGTACACCTTCCGACACGTAGCGGTCGGCCTGCTTTAAAAGCTCACCGACAAGCAACACCACCGAGGTGGTACCGTCGCCGGTGATCTCGTCCTGGGCGGCGGCGGCCCGGGCAATCATGATCGCGGTCGGGTGCTGGATCTGCATTTCCGTGAGCAACACTTTGCCGTCCTTGGTCAACTTGAGGCCCCCCAGCCCGTCGACGAGGAGCTTGAGGGTACCGCGGGGTCCAAGATTCAGCGCAAGCACCTGCTGGAGGCCCTGGGCGGCGGCAATGTTCACTTGCAACGCCTGTTGCCGGCGCAACAGCTCGGCCTTGGGGTTGAGGAGTTGGAGCATAGGGAGTTTTTTCAACACCCGCGCTTGATGAGCGCGAAGAAGTTAAGCTAGACGTAAAGGTTATGGATGAGCTATACTATGATTAGTGGAGTTTGAGTAACCAATGGTGTGTTTGGTGGTTAATTAGCTTATTGAGTAATTTTGTGAATAGTTTCTTGGCCGATTGATCGAGTTTTGCTGCTATTTTGAGGTGGGTGGCGGTGCGGCTGGATCGGGATCGCCACCTCTGGAGGGGCTCCGCGCGATGGCCAAATCAACCTCCACAATAAAGTGTATTAAGTAATGATTTGAAGGGTGTTCACTTTTCCATTAGAAGCCAATTTTGAAACTTTCGTTGGTTAATTGCTAAAATTCGGCAATCACCTAGCATAATCTTTTCGTAGTATTACCAGGCCGAATCGGTCGGGCCGCACGCCACTATCAGTGGTACCATCAACGATGCTACAATTGAGGGGAGTGTTGTTGCAAAAGCAGCGATTTAGTAAATTGCCCATATCCAGGTATTGTCATCAGTTCTACGTATTGAAATTAGTATTCGATTTCCTCAGTTCATGTTTGACAACTTGTAATTTTAGATATCAACATGATGCCATTCCAAACAAAGCTATAGGTATAGCACATGAAAGAAATCAAACATTAGTATCATCAAAGAGATTCAAGAAGAATTTAGGATAAAGCACAAGCATCTTCGCGTTGTGGGTGGGGATTGAGAGAAGCGCTTGCTAGTACAACAACTGGCGCAGTCGAAGCGAACAGTAGAGGAATTCACGGATACTCTTATAAGGTTTAATAAACTATCAATTTCAGCATGTTAATATTACTGATCACGGGCCAATTGGTGGGTGCTAGCTGGCCACTTCCCCACCAGTGACCCCTACCACTTCGCGCTTCACTTCGCGCGAAACGTGTCCACAAACATGTCGCTCCGGGATAAGCAGATCGAGCGGTTGGAGCAGATGCTCCTGCCGCAGAAGAAAGGCGAGTTGGCGTGGAAGGTGCTCATCATGGACGCCAAGGCGCGAGCCGTGGTGTCGCTGGTGTTGCGGGTGAACGACCTCCTCAAGTTGGGGGTGACGTTGCACGCGCTGTTGCTGCTGCCTCGGCTGCCCATGCCCGACGTGCTGGCGGTGTACCTTGTTGAACCGACCATTGACAACGTCATGGTGCTCGTCGACGACTTGCAAAACGACAAATACGACGCGTTCTACATCAACTTCACCTCTTCGTTGCCGCGGGACTTGCTCGAAGAGTTCGCCAAAAAAGTGTCCCTTTGCGGTAAAGCACTGAAGATTAAGTCTGTGTGGGACCAGTACATCGACTTTATCGTCACTGAACCCAATTTGTTCTCGTTGGACATGAAGGGGATGTTCTACAAGTTCTCATCGTCGAAGACCACTGAGGAGGAAATTGCTACCTGGACCGACCGCATTGCCCTGGGACTTGTGGCCATTGTCAATACTATGGGTCTGATCCCCATTATTAGAGCTCCCCAAGGAGGTGCCGCCGAGTTTGTCGCCTCTCAGCTCAACGTCAAGTTGCGCGACCACTTACAGACCAACACCGGTGCCACCAGCGACGGTGCCCGTCCCGTGCTCATCTTGTTGGACCGTAACCTCGATTTGCTGTCGATGTTTGCCCACTCGTGGATCTACCAGGTGATGGTTAACGATGTGTTCAGTCTTAAGCGTAACACCATCAAATTGACCGTCAAGGGTGAAAACGGCCAGCCCAAGGAAAAGAGCTACGACGTCGACCCCAAGGACTTTTTCTGGAACAGCTACGCTCAATTGCCGTTCCCCGATGTCGTCGAACACGCCGACACTGAGCTTAACCTCTACAAGAAGGATGCTGCCGATTTGACCAACAAGACCGGGATCACGTCGTTGGATGACATTGACAACAACGCCGCCTCCACTCTGGCCATCCAACAGGCAGTGGACGCGTTGCCCGAGCTTACTGCCCGTAAGGCGACGTTGGACATGCACATGGACATCTTGGCGCTGTTGATCAGCGAGCTTCAGGCGAAGCTGTTGGACAAGTTCTTTGAGATCGAGCTGAACTGCCAGGATCCCAAGCTGCTCAACGAATTTTACGAGTTGTTGCAGCTGCAACCGACGCTGGGCTCGAACACCAACGACAAGTACCGTACGTTTTTGATCATGGTGCTTCTTGTAGACCTCCCCGAAGATTACAAGACCAAGGTGTCGGGTTGGTTCGCCGACCACGGCGTTGATTTGGCGGCATACAACTACATCACCAAGTTTAAACAGATCTCCAACATGACCAACCTCAGCGACATGGGTCTGGGGTCGCTTTCTGGGTCCGGCACCCAGGCAGCGCAACTGTCGGCGTTGCTGCTGTTGTCACTGAAGTTGTACGGGTTAACTGAAGGGCGGATCTCGGAAGGGTTGACGCTGATTGCCCTGAAGGTGAAGCTGTTCATCCCCGAAAAGAGAGAATTGCCCGTCACTAAAGTGGTGCAGGCGTTGATGGACCCGCAGACCGCTCCTCAAGACACGTTGCAAGTGACCGACAACTACGTCTACTTCGACCCCAAGACCCGTGGCTCCAAGCAGCCGAAGCGGCTGACCTACAACGAGCTGATGGTGTTCATGATCGGCGGCGCCAACTACTACGAGTACCAGAATTTGCAAGAGTGGGCGGAGAAGTCGAAGAAGACCGTGGTCTACGGTGGTACCGATGTCATCCCCCCGGACGAGTTTTTGTTAGAATGTGGCGAATTGGGTAAGTCGTCGTAGATTTCAAAGGGGAAGCATTTACACGTGTATATTAGTCAGGCACCGCCTTTAATAAAATAACATTACAAGTTTATTGGGCTCTAATTGACTCCCCATCAAGTATACGATTACTTTCAGTGGGTATAAAAATGATCGATAAAACGACCTTTTTCTAAAAAAGGCCACATCATTTGGTGTTAGTAGAATATGTTGGTTCGTGCTCACTTAGTTGTCGTAATCGAAAAACCCCAATAAGTCTAGAATAATTAAATGCAAACTTTTAACTCTTGTAAAATTCAGACAAATACATTCACTGCCTATGGTCTCTAACGGTCTAAGTTGTCATTATGCTCACTCGATATCTGAGAACCACCTGCATACAACGCACCCGCACGGGTACAAACGTCCACTCTGTATACCTCTAAGCAACCACCTGCTCCACCATGTCTGGGATCCAATCGTTGTTGAAGACAGAAAAGGAGGCGGCGGAAATCGTCAACGAGGCGAGAAAGTACCGTACCGCCCGGCTCAAGTCGGCGAAGCTGGACGCGCAGAAGGAAATTGACGAATACAAGAAAGTCAAGGAAGGCGAAGTCACCGCCTACGAACAGCAGCACCTGGGGCTCAACGAGCTGACGAAGCAAAAGGCCGATGAGAGCGTGCAAAAGGAATTGGACGCCATTCAAGCCCACTACAAGGATCACAAGGATAAGGTGGTGGAAATGCTTATTGAAGCCGTCACCACCCCCAAGCCGGAAAAGCACGAAAACGCTTAGATATGGCAGGCCAATACACGTTAACGAAATATACGTTTAGAAATGATACATCTAGTACGAAACGAAACGTAAAGCTAAGTACTATACATCCAAATAGAGACTAACGCCTAAGGTGGGCTCAATAAAGAACTACACGTCTAATTTGAAATTATAAGTTCGACTAGGATCAATTGAGCAACAATCCACTTCTTGAGCATTCAGGGAGAAACTCTTATTGTATTTTTTTTGTATTAGAAAGATCACACCAATTCTTGTTAGGCCTTTTGATACCGAGTCCACAGTCACAAAAGCAAGCTAGTCAAACGCGTACACGTCTAAGTAGAACTAAATATTTAGGTAGTCACTACTATTGATTTAAAATCGATGTCAGTTTATTCATTAGCGGGTGCGCTTACATGATCACGCACTCCTTGTCGTCTATGCCTTTGGGGCCCAAGTTGTTTTGCTTCTTGGGCTTCTTTTTCATCTCCTGCTGGATCTTCGCCGCCTGCTGGCGGTCGGTGATGCGGGCCAACAGTTTCTCGTCGCCGTTGGCGGCGGCCTTCACGTACCACTTCTGAGCGTCCTGGACGTTCTTGATACAGCCAATACCCTTCTCGTAGAAGTTTGCCACGGCGAATTGAGCCTTGGGCAAACCGCATTGAGCTGCCCGCCGAGCCCACTCAAACGCCTCGTTCTCATCTTTAGGTAAATGGGGCTCGCACCCGACTAAGTACCAGGCGCACATGGCAAGCATCAGCTCGGGGTCGCCTCCCAACGCCGCTTGAGTGTAGTAGTGGATTGATAAAGTACCGTCTTGAGGCACCACTTCCCCGACTTCATAGAACTGGCCGAGAAGCGCTGCGGCTTCAACGTGGCCTAACGCCGCTGCCTGAGCGTAAAGCTCAAGAGCATAGTTTTGATCGGGGATGACGATATCCTTATACCCATGGAAGTGGAGCTTACCCAACTCGTAGGGCGCCGCCGCGGTTAATTCGTTGGCGACGTTCAGCGCCCGCGTCAACCATTTGATCCCCATCTTCTCGTTGTTCATGTTGCGCGAGATCCCCATGCGACCAAAGAACATGTACATCCCCAACTTGTACATCGCCGCCGGGTGGTTGCGAGAGGCAGCGATCTTTAAGTAGTCGACGGCTTTACGAGCATCGCGCCCCGTCCCCAAACCTTCTTCAAAGCAAATCAGAGTACGGTAGGCCAGTTCGACGTGGCCGTGCTTGGCCGCTTGTTGGAAGAGCACGAAAGCTTCACGGTTTTCCACTTTGCCTAAGGCTCCAGAGGAGTAAGCATCACCCAAGAGGTACTGGGCTTCAGTGTACCCTTTATCCAGCAATTTCTTAAGGTAGTGTACCGCTTCTTTGATTAAAGAACGGCGCAATTTGCGTTCATCGACTTCAGAAGGCAGCGAGGGAGCCCCGTTGGTGCCGGTGCCGCCACGACGCAGCGGCAGCACTGGCGACCGGGCTTTGGTGCTAGGCGCAGTGCTGCTTTTAGTAGCGCCCGCGGGAGGCTCGTCGTCCATCATGAGCGCCGTTTGCAACATATACTGAGCAAACTGGAAGATCACCGTGGGGTCCTTCAGCTTTTTGGCGTTGGTACGGTACAACTCGATAGTCTTCATTCTCGGCACCAAGTGGCTCAGGTTGGAGCCCAAGTACTGCTGGATGATATTCTGGCTGAAATCGACCATCAGCGCCGTGTCGCTGCGGTCGTAGAAAAACAGCAGCAGCAGCGACATCAGGCGGGTGTGGCCGTATTTGGCGGGAGAGATGGCGGGGTTGGTGGCCCCGGGGACAAGCAACAGCGTTTCCAGGCGCAGCATCAATTCCTGAGGTCCCGGCCCATGATTAAGGTTCAAATTGGTCACCAGCGACAGCGCCAGCAACGAGTTCAGCCCCGGCAGCTCGCCCAAGATGCGGGTGGCGAAGCGCGGCGACAACGCCGGCGCGGCGCCGCGCTCGGGGCTCATCTCCTGCGAGTGGTAGTTGAACGGCTGTTGTGGAGGCTGGGGGGCCCCAGGAGCCCCCGGAGCGGCGCCGGGAGCGGGTGCTCCCATCGCTGGCGGCACTTGCGGTTGGAGATGCGCCGGCAACGTGTACGGATGCGACTGGCGCTTATTTGAGGACGGCGCCGGGTTACCGTAGTTATCGGTGGGCGCCATCGGTTCCGTAGGGAACGCCTGGAAGCCGCCCGGTTGCGACAGGCTCAGGTCCAGGTACACCGATGCTGGTTGAGGAGAATCACGATAAGCTTCGTGAGGGTTAAACGGGTGGATTTGCACTGTAGGCGTCAGCACGTCTCTATCCCGAGTTCTTTTTCCTGAGGGGATATCTGAGGGGAACGGCTCGATTCGTTGCAGCAGGTACAGCTGACCCATGGGGTTCTCATCGTCGCCAAAACCGCTGCCGACATCGGCGTACCCCGGGTGGAAGGCGTCGATATTAGGGTCAATACCCTCGGTAGCGGCGTCTTGGGGTAATTCCAATTCCGGCGAGTAGTAGCGCTCGTGCGCGGTGAATGCCGGCGACTTCGGCGGCGACTTCGGCGGCGAGTCGACCATGGTGATGGCGCCGCCGGTGGGTTTGATGGGCGACACCGGCGCTTCGTTGCCGTAGTCCAGTTCCGGGTACGGCGCCGGCAGCATCGCTCCGGCGGCGTGTGGGGGGGCGTAGTCGCCGTGGGCGCCGTGGTCGTCGTCGTCGCCATCACCGCCGACGCTAAGCGCCAGCATGTCCAGCTCGATTTCGGCCATCGTCGGCGCCATCGTCGCCGGCTGGAAAAGCTGCGAGTACGGGTGTGCCTTTCCGTCGCTGGCCACGGTCATGGTGTGGGAGAGGTGAGAAAACAAACGTCAGAAAGTTTGTGGCTCGGGGCTAATAAAGAAATTTGTGCGCCTCCTGGATAGAGACGGGGCGCGGATCCGCGCTCCAGGTTTCCCCCGGGCGGCGGTATCCCCAGAGAACGTGGCAGGGGCAGACGCGTGGGTGGTGGCAAGTGGTGGTGAAGAGAAAATTTGGCTGGGGCGGGCTCTGCTGAGGGTAGGTGGTGGTTTCAGGTACTGTTTCACATTGTAAAGAATGGCTACTATAGGCGAGGTGCGGTGGTCTCGATCGGTCGGTGCGAACAGCCGAGCGGAGGCGACACGGTGGTTAGGATATCGGGATCGAGTTACGTAAAGTTTTACCTTGTTTGTCAACACTAGTTTACGGGGGCTAAAACACTAAAATGATTGATGAAACATGTGGTGAAACCGAGGCCGGCTTGGCAACAGCAACGTGAAAAACGTGTAAGTGGTGCTCAATGCTGGACTTAAACGTACGTCATGGCACGCTCCGAAAATTCCTGTTTGCTGAGGGGATCACACACCGAAATGAGATGCGCGGTAGGTTGACGGGGTGTAAATGCAGGGCTCAAAATTAAAAGGCACCGTTTTTTTTAGCTGAGATGGAAACCAAAAGAACCATGGTACAGTTATTGGTAATGAATAGGTACGCTAGGTCTCGTTTATACTTGGAATAGTATTTGAAATATTAGAAAACCATATCCGGGTTGGTCTCAGTCGTGATCATCGTTTGCTGGTGTTTACTGGTGGTGTCACGATTTGTTTTATTTATAGCCCCTAATAGTGAGGGGGCGGGGCAGGGTTACCTTGCAACCACTACACACACCAGAACCCTGATGACGTCATAGAAGAAAAACAAAGTGCGACCAGCAAAAACTGTCAATATACCAGCACTAGATACAAACCTTAAATGCCCGTAATCATGACACAAACCGACTTCGCTTGCGTCAGGGATCTTGCGTCACCACCTGACACTGTTTTTTGTTTACGTTGACCACGTGAACCAGCCATCACCTAATGGACAAGAGGCCAGTGCCAAAAATCTGGCCAGATTTTTGGACACGTGACATAAGTCACGCCCATGGCACCCAGCTGTGGCCGCTACCTGAACCCAAGAGGAAGAGGTAGTCAGTCCTAGTGGAACGCGACGCCGTGCTAGTGCCAGATGGCAGCAGTGCACGCATTGCTCTACAAACGGGGAAGTAATTTTGAATAGAATTGTTTATTGAATATCTAAAAAGAGAAAAAAAAATTGGACGAAAGCCTGTCTAGTCCGCAATAAGGTATACTTGACGGTCACGCCACGACTGAAAGCTACAGAGCTTTTCAGTGCGATGTGTCAGAAAGAGCCCACCTCCAGACTTCCAGTAGACTGGATTAAGGACCCTTGCGCTTTGCTCGTTGGACGACACTTAATAGAAGTGAAGAAATCCCCAGTGGACCTTATTCACTTTCCGTAACTTCAAACACACCGGTTTGGAACTCTAGCGAGAACTCAGGGACCAATCCACATTCCGCTAAGGTAATGAATTAATGAACATCTACAGCCAATTATACCTTGTTCAGCTTATAGATATATGCTGGGTGCTGCTTCGCTCACGAGACGATAGCTCCGTCAAATGATGAAAAAACTATTAAGAGATTTGAAGCTAATTTAGAGAATGATCACCTATTTGTGTGATCAGCTGATAAGTCGAATTAGGTGTTGCTAATTTGTTACCAAATTACTATCTTTCACCAAGAGTTTGGTTCCATGACTAAAAGTTTACTAGATGTTTTTGTTTCAGATCGTTTTGTTTATTATTTTGAAATCTCCCGAGGGAGGGTAGGGGAACTAGATACCGTCGGCGAAACCGGGAACGATCGACTTGGCGAAACCGCCTTCCTTGGCCGCCAACTCGTAGTAGCCGTAGATGGTGGTGCACGCCAACAAGATCAGCGTCCCCGAACCCAAAGTACCCATCAAGTCGCACGCCACCGACAACGCGCCGATGGTGGCACCACCGAAGGCGGCGGCGGTGGGGATGATCCGCTTCAACTCGCGGTACACCGACACGTCACGGTGGCCAGCAATGACGAGCCCTTGGTCCTTGAACTGCTTGGCGACGTCCTTGGGCGACGAGCCGGCAATCTCGATCCAGGTGGTCAGGAACACCGCACACGACCCGAGGACGTAGGCGACGTAGATCAAAGTCTTGATCGGGTCCATCAACGCCTCAGTCAACGACATCGGCGGCTGGATGTAGTAGGCCAACCCGCCAACGGCAAACAATTGCGATTGGCCGGGACGGACGTCGTAGGTACCCAACAACTTGACGAAGATGTTCTTGGGCCACTTCATGAACAACATCTGCGACACGATGAAGATGTTCAGCAGCAACGCCAGCTGGAGCATGATGGGGATGTTAGAAGTGTAGAACAACCGGATGGGGTACGAGCCGTGAGGACCACGTTGGCGGGTCAGCTTCACGGGCAATTCGACACGGAACCCTTGGAGGTACACCACAAGGAAGAACACGACGATGGTGGCGAGCAACTGGAACATGTTGGGGGCGTTGGGGCGGTAGAACGCTTCCAAAAGGGCGCGCTTCTTGTCCTTGCCCGAGCCCAACAAGTGGAACATTTCGACGACGGCGCCGTCGAATTGAGCACCCCGGCCAGAGTTGAAGGTGGTGGGGGCAAACGCCTTCCAGAACACTTGTTCACACACGTTGGTGGCGGTGAAGAGGGAGATACCCAGCCCCAAACCGTAACCTTTTTGCAACAATTCGTCCAAAAGGATAACAACAACCCCGGCAAACACCAATTGCAAAATAAGCAAAAGGCACACGGCAATGCCCAATTGTCTCGGGGGGCCGTACATCCCCGTCAACACGTACACGGTCGCCTGGCCCACCGCCAACAAGATGGCAAACAACTTCTGCGCCGCCTGGAAGTGCTCGCGCTCGTGCTTGTCCAGCATGTCGACCTGGATGATCTTAGTCCCCTGCAACAATTGGAACACCATCCCCGCCGACACAATGGGGGAGATCCCCAACTCCATCAACGTCCCCCGGTTCAGGGCAAGCATCATTCTCAACCAGTACAACGGGTCCAGCGAGTCGCTCAGGGCGATCCCGTAAAGGGGGATCTCCAGCATTACCAAGAAGATCAACAACGTCACCCCCGTCCACATCACTTTCTGCTGGAACAGCACCTTGCGCTCGGGAGCGATCACCTCGGGCACAAACGGCGAAAACGGCTTTGTCAAGTCAAGCACACGGAACGACATCGCGGGCGTGTTATTCTCTCACTAAGGGTGTTGCCGACGAGTGCGTACTGGGTGAGATTTTTCACGCATTTAAACAGGTGGCACTTTTTTCGTGCTACCGTGGCCGCTACGCGCGCCGACGCGTGCGCGAGCCTTAGTGGGAGGAGTACCCAGAGTATGGGGTATGGATTAAACAACGATAAACGAGGGAGGGTGACCAAAATATTGGGTCAATAGAGGATGGCGATGACAGGAATGTACTTAGTGTGGAGGACTATTGTGTGTTTTAATAGAAATATTTACTGATTTACTGACTATTGTTAGTAGTACGTAGCTTTATGACTCAAACTAACTTCAAACTGAGCTCAACGGCAGACTCGTGTGATTGAAAAAGAAATAGTGAAAGGTTTGACAAACACCGCGGCTTCAACACCAATTAATCACTCGCATTAGATACGAGCTAAAAGTGCCTTCTTACGATTGACTCCGGTCGCGCGCGGCTAAGTCACTAAACATTTTTAAAAAGTACAAATACCAATTATATGAATGTATTGAATGATAAATAATGTACAAAGTCTATAGAACACGGATCAACCGAGCAAGCCACAGCAGATGATGGCGGTCAAACACCCACAGCACGCCCCGCAACACAGCCCGCAGCACCCGCTGCTCTGGGGAGGGGGCGCCTGCTGGACATACACCGGCTGCGGTGGCTGCTGGTAGTATGGCTGCTGGTAGTATTGTTGTTGTTGGTGGTGGCCCATGATGTAGTGAAGATGCTCGTATAACTGACACTAGCGCCGGCGGCGCTTGTTTATATATGTCTGCGCCCTGCGCCCTGATGCTGCAACCCTAGCGATGACGAGGCCAAGACCTGTGGCTCGAGGCACAAGATCACCCTCGAGGCTGAGTCCTGGGGGGCAGTGACCCTTCTATTTTGGGAAAAAATTGTCAGCGACTTCGCCAGTAGGTCACGACGGTGATCATGATAACCCTGGTAGTGGATCAGCGTTTTTATCTTAGCCCATCTTAGATTTCGTAATGAACTGAGGTGCGCATCTCCCCCTCAGCCATAGCCCATTACCTTGATCGGAGATTGGCTCGCGAATTTCCGCGACCTCACTTTGTAGCACGAGTGTTTGCTGCAATGGTGTTTGCTGCACTGATGTTTGCTGCACGGGTGTGGTTTCACCCCGGATGAGGCGGCGGGGGAGGGCGCGCCCACATATAAACAGCGCCCAGCGCGTGTGCGCGCCCCGGCTGGACTCGTGAATAAGGCATTTGTGTGTAAAGTCGTCACGGCGCTCAGCGCTCCCATTACTAAGGGCAAGGGTGAGAAAGCAGGCTTAGTAAGGTTTAGGAGTCATTGGTGTTACTCACGTGAGGCGTCCTACCGTCATCAGCGGCCCCAAAGGTCACTAGTCGGCCAAATTCGTGGTAGCGGTGACGTGTTATTGGCGGGTTTGCGTCCTCCTAATGTAAACCCCGGACGTTCCACGCTGGCGCTACGTCGCGGGTTGTCTGTTTTTTCGCGCCAAAAACCGTCGCTGGAGCGTCGGCCCCGGGGGCTCACGGGCGCGCCCAATCCGCGGGAGAACACCTCCGTAGCGTCAGTAACCGCCACTAACCCCACGACTAAGTGGTTAATTTCGAGGCAATTATTATTGACTAACACGGTAGTAATCACTGGCGCCTTTTGTGGCCGATTTTTCACCGGCGACATCGTCATTTCCCCCGGTTTGTGCCACTATGCCGGCGCAAGCTTCCATGTGTCCGACCCGGTGCGTCCCGGGTCGTGGGGTAGAACCCTTTATAAACTAAGACACCACCCCCCTTGCAACAAATTTTATCACCATTTTACCCTCGTAAGCCATGTCGTTCCAGTCCGCCGCCGAACAGATGAATGTCGAGACCGACATCATCACCCTTTCCCGGTTTATCATCGAGGAACAGCACGCCGTCGCCCCGCAGGCGCTGGGGGAGTTGTCGCTTTTGCTCAACGCCCTCCAGTTTGCCTTCAAGTTCATCGCCCACAACATCAGACGCGCCGAATTGGTCAACTTGATCGGGATCTCCGGCTCGGCCAACTCCACCGGTGACGTGCAAAAGAAGCTCGATGTCATTGGTGACGAGATCTTCATCAACGCCATGAAGCTGAGTGGCAACGTCAAAGTGCTTGTATCTGAAGAACAAGAAGACCTCATTGTTTTCGAAGGCAACGGGCGTTACGCCGTGTGCACCGACCCCATCGACGGGCTGTCCAACATCGACGCCGGTGTGTCGGTGGGTACCATTTTCGGTGTCTACCGCTTAAAGGACGACTCCAAGGGCCTGATTAACGACGTGTTGCGCAAGGGCTCGGAGTTGGTGGTGGCCGGCTACACCATGTACGGCGCCCTGACCCACCTCATGATCACCACCGGCCACGGCATCAACGGGTTCACCCTCGACACCAACATCGGCGAGTTCATCCTCACCCAGCCCAACTTGCACATCCCCGAGTTCCGTTCGATCTACTCGTTGAACGAAGGTAACTCCTACTACTGGCCCGAATACGTCAAGGAATACCTTGCCGACTTGAAGAAGCCTCAAGCCGATGGCAAGCCCTACTCGGCGCGGTACATCGGGTCGATGGTGGCCGACGCCCACCGGACGTTGTTGTACGGGGGGATTTTCGCCTACCCCGCCGACTCTAAGTCCAAGAACGGTAAGCTCCGTATCCTTTACGAATGCTTCCCGATGGCGATGTTGATGGAACAAGCTGGCGGTGCCGCCATCAACGACAAGGGCGAACGCATCCTTGACTTGCTCCCCAAGGGCATCCACGACAAGTCCGGCATCTGGATGGGCTCGAAGGGCGAGGTGGAAAAGTTCAAGCAGTACATCAAGTAAACTTCCATACATAATGACTCGACGAATATAAAGATAGCGAAAATAGACTACAGTAACATACCACTCTTAATTGATCTGATTTCAGCTTCAATTGACTCCTAGTTGACCCTGATTCGACCCCTCTTGTGCCTTTAGTAATGGTAGCAATTATACCTCGTAAATCGGCGCCAAGTTCCCCTGAACAATTATTAAAGCTCGCTAGCCTATATTTGACCCCACTAACCGATACTTTGTGTCATTTTCAAGTGAAATTGCTGGTTTTAGTGGCCGGTTTTCATGCGCTCTCTTTCCTAGAGTGATGGCGTCGCGATGTTCACCCACCCCCAGCGGTTGTTCGCCACCATCCCATGCCCCCTGATCCGAATAAACCAGAAGTGTACGGTGCTTAATTGCATCTTCCACCATTCACAAACTCCAGAAAATGGTACTCGAGCCAAACGGCCGGCTCCAGAATCGCCTACTGCCCCCTTATCCTCAGCCTCACTATTATCGCCCCCAGCCAAACGGGCTAAACCTGAGCCACTGTCCTCCAATAAAGTTGAAAATGCTTTGGAACAAGACTCCCGTATCACTATCCCTGAAGCCGTCGACCCGTGTGCGGTAGACCGAGCCACGAGGCTGATACACCTCCGCAAGCTCGCCCTCTACTTGAAGCTGATCGGCACTCCCCAGCCCAATCGCCGGGCAATGGCTCAAGAAAAGTCAGTAGCCGAGGACGCGAAGGGGACTAGTGACTATAAACAACGTATGGGACGTCTCATGGGCGAGAAATTGCCAGAGCAAGAAGAGGACGTGAAAGTGATCATGCCTCGCCCTTTACCCCAGGGAGGTGGACCAGCTATGCTTCAAGATCGTAAGAAGTTTGTTGAGCTTATTGCTGCTTGCATCATCAATATTGAGCCCAATTGGCCTACCCCAAATAAGTGGGCGATTGAACAAGAGTATGCCGTGGCCAAAGTCACCAATAAACACTCGTATCCTCAGGCAATCAGACGCAAACTTTACGATATTAAGAAGGGTAAGGGACTTGATGGAACTGACATTACCAAAACCAAGATGTCCCAGCGGGAAATGATGACTTACCTTGAGAAATACGTCATTAACGACGCTAAACTCGAAGCGTTTGGCTACACCGTCAAAGTACCTACTCCAGTGGACCACCCTAATTACCAGCGAACGTGTAAACGGTGTGAAGCACTGTTCTTACTCAAAGACCAGCTCGATAAGACCCAGTGCAAGTACCACCCTGGGAAGATCAAACGCATGGGCGGGCCCGGTACTTCCCGCTTCTACGAGTGCTGTGGTGCTTCACTCGGTGAAGCAGCTGGCACCGAAACTTGTACTACCTCTGACCACCATGTGTTCCACTGGGACTCTCCCGAAGAGATGGCATGGGCGATCCCTTATGTCGATACCGATACATGGACTCAGGAGGCTGATTTCACCGCTTTAGGAGTTGATTGTGAGATGGGGTACACCACCAAAGGGTTTGAAATGCTTAGAGTGACTGTTGTTGACTTCTTCCTGAATGAAACCGTTCTAGACCTTCATACTCGTCCCTATGGCGAGGTGATCGACCTCAACACTACTTGGTCCGGGGTGCTGGAAATCCCGGACGATGCCCTCCTGTTTGACGCAGCCATTGAATTACTTAAAACGCTTATGAATAAGGATACCATTCTTGTCGGCCACGGACTAGAGAACGATTTGCGTACGTTACGGATTGTCCACCACCGAGTGGTAGACACCGCCATCCATTTCCCCCCACATAAACCAACCCCTAAGTTCCGCATGTCGCTCAAAGACCTTCTGTTTGAGTTCTTGGCCCGTCGCATCCAGCTGGGCGAACACGATAGTGCCGAAGACGCTATTGCTCTGATTGACGTTGTCAAGCATTTCATTAATAAGCGGTGGACTCCAGTCGAGTTAAAAGAGTCCGAACGGCCTCGTCCAACTAAACAAGGGTAGTTGATATTGATGGCATTTATATTTTTTGACGAAAATACAACTTTATACTCCAGAACTTCGAGCCTCGTGCTCAATGGTTGTTAGCTGTGATTGTCATCATAATCAGGCAGAAGTCTCGGTGTCCATATTTTTCCAGAGGCTTCTAAATTTCTTACCAGTCTAGTGCCCCGCGAAGAGGTTTTGATGAACTTGTAGTCAGCACCGTCATACAGAATCTCCAAATCGTCAATAATGAGAGATCACATACAGTCTTTAGTTATGTTGGCTGTCGTGGTTTTTGTATACCCGAATTATCATGGAAGTCTATAATCAACTCAGCGCTACCTGGCGCAAACAAGTGTGGGTTGAAGATAGTACCGATTGATCTCCCCCTCAAAGCTACTAATGAGCTGACATCATACACGATGGCTTCTTCAAGCTGAACGCTGAATATCACTTACATTCCGCTCAATTTCACAGCTACTTACACAATCTGGCTACAGGGTCTCGGCAAATGCCATAGTCTCATACATCTCGTATCGAGGCAATTTCAGGTGACACATGGGGCATCGACGCTTACGTTCCATCCACTGCTTCAAGCACTTGGCGTGGAATACGTGGCAGCAGGGAGTGACCATATACTCCTTCTTACGAGGACAATATTCGTTGTCAGGATCGATAACCACGGGCAACGATATCGGTGCCACGCATATGAAACACTCGAGCTGGCAGTTGACAATCTCCGGTGGCGCCAGCTCGTCAAGTTCCAGCTTGAGCACCACTGCGTCCAGGGATAAGTTACAATCAAAGTATAGCATATCGACGGTGGGGTGATAATCGATATGTCTGGGAATTGATTTCACGTGGCACTTTTGGTCGACCCATGACCGTAATGTCTGATTGTAGAAGTATTGGATGAAGGAGAGTATGGCAATCCAGCTGGCGATGACGAAGAGCAGGTAGGGGTGGAACCAGCTGCGCCGAGGGATAATGCGGCGAATACAGCCCAGGTCTATCACGGCAACGAGCACAATAATCGCCACCAGCTCCCAGGTGATGTTGAAATCCACAAGGTCAAAAATTTCCAAGCAAACGAGGGCCGTAAAAAAACTGGGGAACTTTCGGAACCAGAAATCAAACCAGCGGCCCTTGAACGAGAGTCTTGCCATTGTGATGAACAAATAAAGAATGTACACGAAGTCTGTGAGTATGAGCACCACTTGCACTGGCGTCAGCTCGCTGGGGGGTGGTAGATGCAGAAGGTCCTCAGCAGTCATGGCGTTGGTGTTGTCGGCAAACAAACAGTCCACCGCTTCCTGGGTTTGCTGATATGTCTCACCCAACAGCTCCACTGCCGCTTGCTTTTCATGGTGCACGGCGCTCACCTCAGCGAGGTCGTCCTTCGCTTTAAGCCACCCTCGTTCGATGTTGCCAGTAATGGTCAGCGTCCCAGAGTGGTCCTTCACCGCTTGCTTGTATGAGTTCATCGTCATTGAAGCCACGCGTTGGATCGTTGTATTGTCGAAGGGGACGTTCTCCATGTTGCACATGTTTGTCATTAGGGAGTCCATGATTGCCCATTGATGTTTCGCTTGGGTTACCTTTGATGCGGCGACATGCTCTTCACGAAACGCTTGCAACAACGCCAAAGCAGCGGCATCAGCTTCGCGATGGGTTCGGCAGATCTCTTGGTGGATGGTCGCCACCTCTACTTTGGCTTGAACAATCTTTCTAACGGTGGGATTTGGCCGATAGTACATCTCCAGCATCCAGTGCCATGAGCGAGCGTCGTCAAGCTCCATCCACTTCACGTCGTCAAGATTAACCCACTTCAGCATTAGCGTCTAAGCAACGAAAAGTTCCATTCCACAGGCGTCGTCGACGTTTTTATCCTTCGCGAGCACTGTTGTTTTAGACTACGATGGCAACTGCAGTACGTGATCACGCAGAAGCTCTCCTAGACAACGGCAACGATTATTTTTCCACGCGCCGTTTGACCCCACCAGCTAGACATCAAGCCAGTCAGTGAGCTTTGCCCTCAGTTATGGTGATATTGTTATCGGGGAAGTTGGTATTCTTAATGAACATTGAATGGTGTGTACCGCTTAGATACTTGTACGATAGTGGGGATCACTTCATCTCAAACATGTCAATAGACGCGATTCAAATACTAATTTCCAGGCTCAGGGGGAGACGCAGACAATGACACGAATCACGGTGCAGGCACGACAGAATGTGCCCCGCCTGTGCTCATCGTCTAGTAGACAACGATTTGGCCTCCCTCTGGCCCTCTTAAACTTTTCAAAATGACGCTTGAAGGCAAGGGAATTGTTGCCTCAGGTTGTGAGATGCCGGCTAAATTGACTAATTTCTGATGCGATCGTTTTAACTTTCCAAAAGGTGTAGACCCAAAGGTTTTATTTGTCCGACTGGAATTACCCACGTCCTAAGTCCGAGATTTTCGGGACGCGACTTCACAGAACATGAGACACAGTTTAAGACTTACGTGTCTCTGGCCCAACAATTTGCCATTATCTGGCCTCCATTGTGAAGTTTTAAAATGAGCCAGGAGAAGGTTATGGGTTGGCTGACGTGATACGCCTTTTAAAAGTTGAAAGATAAATAATGATGAGGCAAATGAAAACTGTTTAATATTCAAGCAGGACTGATGGTTTTTTTCACTCCGTTCTTCAAAAGATACAGTTGGTGGTGTTGCTATTTGGTAGATTTATCGACCCCGGCCCACCCTGGTCCTAACATTCCGTCCTGAATGTAGTGGTCCCCTTGTGCGTTGACGAGGCAACCTAGGACCCCCGCGTCATTTGGTCCACCTATAATTTGAATAAGAGATTACCTCTCTCTATCGATTTTCAAACTATGGCAATGATGGTCAAAGCGAGCACCCCCAATCGTGTTCCCGAGCACGACGACACCACTGGTACTGCTCGCCAATCTGATAGCACTGGAACCGGGACCAAAGTGGATCCCATAGACGTCGACGACACTAACGTCCCCACCGACCATCAGACTAGCGATCTGATGATGCTGAAAGACTTGTTGGCCAAAGAAAAGGTGGCAGTGTGTGACATAATACAAAAACGCTTGCAACTCAACCAACCCGATCCCAAATTGGTGGAGATCTACGCTAAGAGAGTGACCGAAGTACTAAGCAAAAACCTGTCCACCGACCTCGCTTTGGCGGCATTGAACGTGGTGTATGCTCTCTGCCTCAAGGATGGGATTTTCCACGCCTCCAAAATTGTCCGCATTCAACTCATTAACGCAATTATCCGTCAGGCGGAGCCGGTCAGTGTTAGGGCTGGCGCCATTTTGGATATTCTTTGGGACGTCGTCCCCACCGACGTCCTAGGGGTGTTGCGCCTGGGTCAGTACGCCTCTCCGTTCGTCGCTAAAACTTTTCTTCCTCGGCTTACAAGAGAGGTCGATGAAAATGACGTAGAGAGGGGCTACAATTGTCAACGTTGCCCATGTCATGACACCGGCTGTGATGGTGTAGGTGCAGACCCCTGATGAGTTATTGGAAAATTTGGGTAAGAACTTACCTTCGCCATTGAAGAAGACAATTATAAGGGGATTTTTTCATGTCAATCCCCTCCTAGGGCTGACGATTACTTCATTGGTAATGCCAAGGAATCCTCGGCGTCACCGTTGCTTCTGTTATATCGGCCAGCGCTCTTCTTTGAGGATGTCGGAATTTGTGGAATATGTATGATTTTAAAGGACTTTTGAAATAAACCGATCTTGTTTACACATCTTGACTACTACATCCAACCTATATCCATGTGATTCCAGCTCAGTTCATTAGATCAAATTTTTCTCTATAAAATCTACTAGGTAAAGGTCGTTGTCATCATTTTTGAATGCATTGTCTATGTAGAATTTTCATTATCTTCGTCACAGTCACCGTAATGGTCCTGGAGTCTCTTGCGAATCCGTAAGTTTCTTATCATTAGCTTCCACGCCGCGAGCTCACGAAGTCGCTTAGTATAGAGCACCAGATGATCGTATTGACGGCGGAGTCGAAGCCACAATCTTTTAGCATCATTCTCGTCCTGTTGTAAAACCACCACCCCCTTGAACTGAGGTATAGCTTTTTTGTTACCAACAAAGGAAAACCCCACCACCACCGGCACCCATTGAAATAGCACATTCACTCGCTTACTGGAAAAGTACCGGTAAATTTCAGGTAGCTGAAGCCATATAGCACCCTGGGGTACCATTCGCGGGTGGTAAATCTCAAGATCATTATACTCATTAGTTGGGATCTGGGGAGGAGAGCAGCTGAAGTCACACGACCGCGTATAAGGTATAGTTTGGTCAAATTTGAATAGTCCCACTTCACCGCCTTGACGATTAAGTACTTTTATTGGCACCGCATCCTTAAGCACATCCCGTCCACGAAACATCCAGTGGCGTCGTGATCTTCCCACTACCACCAGAGTCCGCCTGAATACCGGTTGCAGCTTAGAACTACCCGCAAGTCTGATTTTACCCACTGATTCAGCGTCAGGTGCGATAACTTCATTGTATCGTAACGTCAGTGAACATACCACATTGGGGCTGCGACGCATCGCCGCAAACGTCGTTGGCACTTTGAAGCATAAAACTCCCACACTATTGAGTGCATCAACTTCATCTTGAGGTGGGCGCCACCCTCGTTTTTGAAGATACCCAAGCATCTGAGTATAGATCAACGCGTGACGACCAACTTCCTTGCGGAGATCTAATGGACGATTATAGCGATATGCAATGTCATCCATATACCGTGGTGATACGTCCAACACATAGTTCAGCCCGTAAGCAACAACATAATGCATTTGCATGTGGTTCAATGACCCGTGCGGGGTGTATGCCGAAGTGGTGAATGCCGACTTCGATTGTTTGGTGATTCGACTCGGTGGAGACGTTCGTTTGAGTCGAATGCACCGATCATCAGGATTGATCAACGCTTGAGTGTCCAATACGAATATCTCCGATGGATCCAAAGGGTTCACCAATTCGGTCCACATATACGGGAATAACAAATCGTTATCAAAATTAGTAGCAGCATTGGGATGTGGGGGTGGAGCTGGACCCGACAGCCGATCTAAACATGGTAATGACAACACTAATCGCGCATCCCACCCGTACGATCGCAATAACCCTGTAAACAACACAGCAGCAGTGTCTCGATTATGAGCAAATCGCTTAATCACTTTGAGTAGATCATGCTTGTCCTTAATCGGCGATATTGGTGACGGTGCCGGACTATGAAAGCCTAGCACTCGGATACCACAACAATCGTTAGTCCAATTTTTACCAAACCATTTGACCAAGTACTTCAAACAAAACACCAACTGTTCATCAGCGGTAGACGATGGTAGTTTGCCTAGTTGAGCGATCTTTACCTTCACCGTATTAGGGACAAGTCGCCTTAGTGCTTTTTGCACCAGGCGAGAATTGATCAATAAATTGCGACAATACCCCGCCGTAATGTAGCTCTTGATGGAAATCGAGCGGAGACGGCGACAGAATTGAGTATGTTCCAATGCCTGTTTCTGGCGCTTGACGCGGTCATCACTAATGACGATTTGGAACGAAGACGACGGTGCGGGCTCCCGAATGAATAAGTCTTCCCATTCCTCTTCCGAGTCACTCTCTTCCGAGACAAACATCGTCGCGTCTATTCGTGGATAATGTCAGCGATGGCCTTCCACTCGTTCACCCGAGTATACTGGCACAGACCGGGAGCGTGGTCGTGGCCAAACACGGTGTAGCTTGAGAACTGGCCCACCAGCTTGTAGTTGTTGACGGTGGTGGAGGTGCCGTTGTCGTCAGTTTCAATTGACTCCAGCAGCTTCTCCAAAATCACTCCTTGGAAGTCGAGCGGGATCTCGGTGCCCACAAGTTTCACCCCACGGAAAGAAGCTTCCACTTCAGTGTCGTTGATGGGCTTAGGTTTGAAGTACTTTTCAACGTTGGCGGTACCAGTATGGTTAATGTGCACGGGAACCAAGTGGGCCTTGACGGTATCGCAATCTTCCACAGTGATCATTGCTCAGAGACGCGTCGCACCGATGAGGAGAGTGAACAGTATGGGGCAGTCGCGCCAAAGCTCAACTAAATCATGAAAATTATAACTCTGAGACATGGCTCTCAAAATCCAATCAAAGACATAGCTTAGAACACATTAAATTTCAATATCGTTTCGAGTCACAACAAAAGAAACTACACTATTTCTCGTCAGCGTCAGTTGACTCAATGAGTCATGAAAACTACTCGCTTTACTGAGAGTTTAGGATACACCGTTTTAGTTTGATCCGACTTAGCCGCACCACGATGAGGCTCGAAAAGTCACGCCTTCGTGGTTGAGACATTTGTGGGTTTTTGTAATCCATTTCGCCCATGTACGTCCACGATGTCAACACGGAGTTTGGGATATAAATAACTATCAAAAATGACACAAACCTTTGAAAATCTTCAGTGAAATGTTGCATTTCACAACACACTACTATCCAAGCTAGCCCTTCCCTTTACGTAACCTAAATAGCCGTGACTGAATTCCGCTAGCCCGGAATCTGGGGCTCGAACGGGAAAGTGCGAGTCACCCGGTTAGGAGTCATTATCGCATCACCGGGTCTACCGATAACACCTTCGCCCCTTTCACCTGCCACCCCCATAACAAATACCCGGTGATCTCTGAATGTTGGCCCCCGCAGTGACGGCGGTCCGGCGCTGGGTCGAACACCGGTTTGCCAAATCCTCGATCAAACGCCTCAGTTTCGTGGTATCGCTTTTGCTGTGCTTACTGGCAGGCCTGATCCTCCTATTCCTGGTATTTGCCACTGCCTTCCATGACCAGCTTGGTTTGCTGTATCTGGATTGTAACACCATCGCCCTGATGCTGGCGTTGGCGATGTACGCTCCCAACGCCGCACTAGGGTTTGCTGCTGACGCCTATGGTCCTCCACTTTTACTGGTGGTGGCAGTAGTGCTTTTCTTCCCTGCCTACGCTGGGTTAGCAGTGCTCGTGGCGTCTATGGAGGACGGAGTGATTGTTTCAAAGTACTGTCTAGGGACTTGTTTTGCTCTTGTGGGTATAGCCACTCTGGCGTTATATTTCGGCTCCGTACTTACCTGCGCTAAGATCTACCCTCACCTGAAAGGGATGGCGATCTCGCTTCCGGTAACGTGTTTTGGCTTCTCCCTGCTTCTTGGGTCGCAGTTGATGAAACGATTCCACAATCCTGATGGTCTGCTTGACCTCCATAAAGTGTTCTGGTTCTTCGCCTGGCTTTACTTGGTGATTGGAGCGATGTCCTTTGTGGCCTGTTCAGTGGTGATGGCAGAACAGGACGTCATCTTTGATGAGATCATGGTGATGCCGTCCCCAGAGACAACGCCTGCTCCCTATGGCGTGGACGGCACTACAACCACTACTGAAACTGAAGAACTGCCACTTTTACCTCAACGGCTGATTGAACCGAAACACCATCGGGCGCGGTTTATTGCGTTCCTTAAAGACGAGCTGACGTGGCTCTTAATGGTCACTTTAATCCTCTCCATTGGCCCCATGGAGTCCTTCCAGAATAACTTGGGAAGTATTCTCAAGATCCGTGGCGGCAACTTACCTGATCAAGTCCTGGTGATGGCGGCGGCTAGTACTGCTGCTAGACTCGTGATGGGGGCTGCTTCCGACTACTTATCGCTGCCACTGAGTCCGGTCCAGATCTGTCGTGTGTGGCTCGTTATCATCGCCCTTATCACTGCCTGTATCGGTCAGTTGGCCGTCGTCGGCTACCAGGGCGACTTCTCCCCCGTGCTGGTGGTTAATGGTGTTGGCTACGGGTCGATGTTTACCTTATTTCCCGCGCTAGCGTGTGAAGTGTGGGGGGTAGACTTCTTCGGCACCTCATGGGGGACGTTTATGATTGCCCCCGCCGTTGGGTCGGTGGTGTTCTCGTTGTTTTACGGTCACGAAATGGACCAGGGCATAGGGCTTGCCCACTACTTCTCGATCACGCTGGTGAGTCTCTTTGCCAGTGCGGTGTTGTTGTTGATCACCTGGAAAGTGTTGTGGCGGAAACGGAGGTTTGATGTGTTTTGATGATTTATTCTCTTTGCATAGGGACCTAACCAGTCCCGCCTTATATGACCACTTAATAGACATAAACATACAATGAGTCGTCCGCAGGTCACGAGCATACTGCTGCCAAAGAGTCCTGTCACATCGTCGTGATCAACTCTTTCAACAGCGACATCCGAGTGAAAATTAAATGACAGTGTTGTTATTCTACTTAATAGTGTCTACGCCATAATTGTCGCCGATAGAAGTGGTCTAGACCTGCTCAAATCGAGGTTACTTCGTGTTCCCAAATAGGAAATCTAACCGCGGGATTTTGGAGAGGTTCACGTGATCACATTGTTTATTCGACCAGTCAAGAATGTTGATGATTCACTTGGACACAACAAGCTGAATTGTCCCTTTCATTTGTGCCACGACCTTTCCGCCTATCAGCCAACCTTTTTGAGTTTTACGAAACATTGAATCAAGCGGAACATCTCAACAATCAAAGGAAAAGATGCCAAAGGAATATAAGCCGAAGGATAAGCCCAGTAAACGGGTGCGCCACTATCAGCTTTATGTCGAGAGGATGAAACGAAGGGGTCGAGTATTGATGGAACCGGAGGAATTAAAAGGCAAGTTAAGAATGCTATTTGATCAGCGAGACCACTGGAGCTTACACGGCTTGGCGCTGAGCATAGGGCAACCGGAGCAACACGTGAGCTGGACTCTCAGAAAGATGGCCATAAAGGAAAAAGAGGCGCCCAACAAGGGCATGTATACTTTGAGGCCCAGATACAAATGGGAACAAAAGAAGCGCCGGGAACGGTTGGCAGCACGGGCTAACCCGATCAACCAGCCCAGCGACTTTGAGCGCAGTGACGAGGAAATGATGGATTAGTATAGTGGGACGAGCCCATTCCCCACTCAGAGAGCAGCATTTAGTGACGTAATGAAATGATCAGATTATTTATTCGTAGCATTTATACTCATTACGGGAAATACACCTAGTGAATTTACTCTTCGTTCTTCTTCGAGGCGTCGGAAGCACCGCCGTTGGCACCGCCAGCACCGCCAGCACCGCCAGCACCACCCATGAACGAGCTCAACATCGGGTTGTTCATCAACCCCGACAAGTCGGGGCCGTTTTCACCGCCCAACCCGAATTGCTGGGCCATCTGCTTGACCGCAGGGTTGCTCAACAAGTTCTGCATCGCTTGCGGGTTCGACATCATCTCTTGCGCCGCTTGCATCACCTGGGGGTTGTTCATCATCTCGCCGAGCGAGGGCATGCCGCCGCCGAACATCGACGAGAAGTCAGGCATACCACCAGCGCCAGCAGCCCCGGTACCGGCGGCCGGGGTCAGGGTGGTGTCAATGGACTTTTCCAAGTCGGCTTCGACGCGCTTCTTGGCGGTTTCGTAGCCCTTTTGCATCGCTTCACTGGGGGTGCCGCCCTCAATGTCGAGCCCCTTCTTGTAGGCGTCCATGGCGCCCTTGGCGTCACCCAGAGCGTACTTAGCAAGCCCCATTCTCAGGTAGGCCTTGGAGAAGCTGGGGTCGAGCTCGATGGCCTTTTCGGCGTCGGTGATGGCCATGTCGTGCTGGCCCAGCGACGAGAACGCCGCCGCCCGGTTCAGGAGGTAGACGACGTTGGACGGGTCAAGCTCGATCGCCTGGGTGTACTTGGCAATGGCTTCCGAGAAGTTGCGGGCAGCCATCGCCTTGTTGCCTTCAGCCTTGAGGGCGTCGGCTTCGGCCTTAGTGGCTTCGTCGACAGTGGAAGTAGCCGCAGCAGCCTTCTCCTTAGTAGCAGCAGCCGAGGACGACGGCGACGAAGCACCGTTGACGATGTCAACGAGCGATTGGCCGTTGATCTTAGCCGCCTTCAGCTTGTCGACGCCAAAAGCATCGCCAATGCAGTCGATGGCGACGTCCAACGATTCGGCGTAGTCCTCAGGCACGTCCTTCTTTTGCACGGAGGTCTGCAAGAAGTCAATAATGGCCAAGGCCACGTCCTTGTTGGTGTAGGGCATCTTCAGTATGGAAAGTACGCTTCAAGGATACAATGGGAGATCAGCGCGGAGAGTGCGAGCGTTTTATGCCACGTGAACAAATCGAGCGTGGAAGTCCATGGAAGCCGAGAGGCGAGCAAATTAGATTGTCGACGAAGCATTTGGCTAGTCACGGTAGAAGATAGTGGATTTGGTAATGATTGAAAATGAAAGTCGGTTTCCATGGGCCTAGCAATGGGATGTATTGACGATAGCCTCTGGTTGTACTTGTGTTGGCATTGGTAAATTGGTGGTGGGGAGCGCGCATGGCACTGCAGACACTTGCCACTGAGGGAAGGTTAACCCTGGAATACCAACGCCACCCATGGGCGATATCAATATGAAACGAGGGCTCAAACTTTTGGAGATCAATTTTTCAGACTCAAAATATTTCTGAATAACTTTAAAATTTGATCATTTCAGCGTGGATTTATGGTGATCTCAATTTTTCACATAGGAAGATATATACCCAATGGCGCAGGACACATGATGTAGGCGAAGGTCAGTTGGGTGACGGCCCACAGGAAGTCCTTGTTCGGGGTATGCTGATAGCGCTATCGTGAGACGATAAGTTTGCCATCTTATTCGGAGAAACTGGTAGAGAAACTTTTGTTAGCGACGTATACCGGTAAAATGCTCGGCTGGAAAGTTATTGCCACTTATTAGTACCAGGATGACTAGGCCACAATAGCAGTTGCAGTAGTCAAGGAAACGAGATGAAGCAGTACCACATCAAACTGTATCATTGGGTAGGATAGAGCCTCGAAACATTGGCGGTGGCGAGAGCTATCAAAGCTCCCTGTTGTCCTAGGGCATCCGTCCGTCGGCCTCTTAAAATACCAAAGTTTGATCCTCGCAATGGAAAATAGTCTTCAGTGTGGTGTCTGCAAGCATCCTATTCCTAGTTACGTCACCGTGAATTCTTATTCGAAAGTGAGCTTCTCCTATGATTGCCTTATTAAGGAAGTGTCCGACACGTACTCTTATAGTTACCATAAACGGAAAGTTTCCGAAAGGTGTATTCTACAAATTACGGGACGAGTTGCATCGATTACAGTGGAAGTATCAATTTTGTGATGCATTCCTTGCATATTGCCAGCGATTCGCTCCTATCACTGCGTATTTGTGTACTAATTTGTGGGGGCTTAGAGTCTAAGTTTGCGGGCGCTTACAGAAGGCAAATGGCGCTTAGATATTCGAATGGCGCTTAGAAACGTTCACAACTATACCGATGATGCCGACACCCCTGAAGAGATGATGATCTATATAATGGTCCTGGAACCATAGCTGAATCCTCATCAACAAAACAATTACAACAACAGATACAATGGCAGTTTCCATCGCAATTATTGGCTTCAACGGTATTTTGGGTAAGCCCGTCTACGAAGCACTCACCTCGGACGCATTCAGACTGAAGGTTAAGGAGATCAAAGTGGTCTCTCGCAGTGACCCTAAACAACCTTTACCCGGGGTGGAGTACGTCATTGGCGACGTCTCCAATGAAAGTGAAGTGACAAAGTTGGCTCAAGGCGTGGGGTCCGTGGACGCGGTGATCTCGCTTGTGGGCTTGAACCCTGCGGTGAACCCTGGCCTCGAAGCGTTTTTGGCTCAAGTGAAGCCCCAGTTGTACATCCCGTCCGATTTCAGTGGCGACATTGAACAAACGGAAAAGTTGGTGCCTGGCTCCGTTGGCTTCCAAGCGATCCACTCGGAGACGGTGAGACAATTGGGGATCAAAGTGGCTGACGTATACACCGGCTTGTTCCACGAACCGGGCACGTTGCCAGAAAACTTTGCTCAGTACTTTGGCATTTCCCCTGACGGCAGCACCGTGGTTCGGGGCGACGTCTCCACTGAGACCTCGGTGACGTCGGTGAGGGATGTTGGACGCGTGTTGGCGGCGATCGCCACGTTCCCGGACTACTCGAAGCTTCTCGACTTCATCAATGTCGAATCGGACAAAGTGTCGTACACTGACGTGCACCAGGCCTGGAGTGCTTTCCACGGCAAACCGATTAACATCACCCGCACCGTGACCAAGGAGGAGGCTCTTGCCGAAGTCAAGAATGACATGGCCACCAACGGCTTCGACCATGCCAAGCTTGCTTTCTACCTCCACTCGTTGACGTCGCAGGGCGCTCCTGGGGGTCTTGTGTTCGCCGAAACCCACAACGATCTCATCAACCCTGGGACCTGGGAGTGGGAAAAGTTCCAACGGGCCTAAATGCCGATTGAGGAGTTTGTATTTATATTATTGGTAATGAATCCTGATGTTTTTTAAATAATCTATTGTAATTGTGGGCAATTTGAGACTATTGTGGAAATGCGTCACAAGACGTTGAATGGCTACATCTTCGAAAAAAGATGGAGTGTTGTTGTCTATGTACTAGCTAAGCCCGGCGTCGTTATTGTCCACGAGGCTTCGTTTCAATATTTGGAGCTCAGTCAACCGCTGGCGTAAGCGTACGCGGGCCGCCTGGGTGTGTCTGGCAAATGCATGGCGAATGAAGTCGCCTCGGAATGAGATGAACTGCGAGATCTCGGCTGCCATCAACTCGTGGTCCAACTTAAGCTCCTGGTTAAGATCCATGATCTTTTTTACTTGGGAGGCTTTGGTGTATAGTAACCGACGGTAGCGCAGCTTTTTGTTCTCGACGATGTTGGCAAAGTTGAAGAAACTCAGCGTGGTATCCTCTTCAGCAATGTCATCGGGTACAGGGTCAATGGTGAATGTATTGCGACGAACAAGAGTCTCGCCATTATTGGGAGAGCTTCCGTTACTAGGGGGTTCATGTGGTGGCTGTTGGTCAGGGGTTGGGGGGAGTGATTCCTCACACTTCGTGATTTCCAGATTGAGCTCACGGATCTCGCGGTAAGTATCTTTCCATACCGTCAATTTGGCCAATACTCGCTTGATGTTCCCCACTAAATCAGCCACGGATAATTCAAGCCATGACGTATAGTTGAGCAATGTGTTCCAAGTACTGTGGATGGGACCGGCCTCCAGCAGTCGGAACTCACGACCGCCAGCGTACACTTTGACCATTTGCTCAAGCAGAAACGCAATTTCCGGTACTTTGATCAGAGCCACCGCCAAGAGCTTATTAAACCTCATGATCAAGCAGTGGTACGCGACCACATTATCAAGGCTATAGCCGAAGAATGTCTCCATATCTTGGATGTGTTGGCGACCTAGCTCCACCTGACCCATGGCTGCTAGCCGCTGAGTGTGTTCCTGGTGGATCTTTTCCATCGCTTCGAGGGTCAGGTGGTTGTTCAGTACTTGAAGGAACAGCTCCACCACCGGTTGTCCCAGTTTCCCCAAATCGTGGAGCGCTTCAAACACCACGTTGAGCTGGTCAATCACGCGGTTTACCTGGAACTTGTTCATGATCAGCATGCCGCTCACCCTCAAGTTATAGTTAAGCCAGAACTTATCCTCGTCCACTAACGCCAGAAGCCAAGGGTATTTGCGTTTTCCAGTATATATCAACTGGCCGATGGTTTTCAAGTGAATGGGGTAAACTTTAGCTGTGCCTAAATCACAAACAAGCACCGCCCAATCCTTCAACGTACTGTCCCAACGACAACTTAACGCTGCCAACCGCGGCCCAACCATTTTACGGTAGTGGGCCACAAGCTTCTGCGCTGACTCTGAACCGGGTTGATCTGACTCCTTAAACAGAGTGTAGTCAAACACGTTCAAATGGAACTTGGCATTCTCATAAAGGAAATCAAGCCGGTCGTCGTTAAGCACGGCGTCAAGATTATCGTTACGCAAGTACTTGGCGTATAACATGAGCGGTGTCATCAGGCGAGCGTTGGTCTGGTTGATATTAACCAAATTGCGGGGTTCACTGAGGATTTGCGAGGCATCAAGGTCAGATTTGATCACATGGAGCAACGTGTTGTTCACTTTATCGACATGGTAGTCAAAGTCGAGGGCACCAGGACCGTATTTGTGGGTGATGGCGGTAAACACTTTTGCGATAAGCTCACGGTAATTGGCGTGGTCATAGCACCGACACAAACTGAGGAGCGGGGTGTGGGCATTATGGTCCTTGAGGTTCCAGTTAATGTACTCGCCCACCGAGTCGATAAGGTCGATATCGTGGAATAAATAGTGACCGACACTGCGGCCAGAGCTGTCAACCGTATTAAGGTATAGTTCAATCTCCTTGCGGGAGCAGTTAAGCTTGAGAAACGCCACAAGTTCGCGATTGACATCGGTCAACTTCTCTTCTAGCGACACCATAAGCAAGCTTTGGTGAGTATCGACAGTGCGGTCAAATAGGAGGTCTTCAACGCCAAACCACTCAGGATTATAGTATAATAGCGCCATGAATAGTTGGGGCTGGTGAGCTTTGATGGCAAGCATCGCCGCCAGTTCTCCCCCAGCGGTGCGAGCATAAAGCCAATGCGATGGTTGTGGAGTAGCCGGAGCTTCAGCTAACATTTTCAGCGCCGTTTCGGGGGCTCGTTTCACTGCTTGCCACCATTCCCGATTGGTACGAGAATAGCGAGCCACATCGTCGCCATGCTCTTTCAAGTAGAAAAGTACGGCGTCAAAGTTCGCCAAGATATAGTCAGCGGTGCCATCGGTGGCATTGACGCTGAATTTGCGGATATAGAAGAGGTGGGCGTCCAAGTGGGCCACCTGGGCCTGACACACCACCATGATGAGGAGACCAATGAGCGTATCAGCATCGACCACCAAACCGGGAGACTCTCGTGATAAGTGACGCACGGTAGCTGTGACCACATCTAACTTCAAGCGAGCGTTATTGGTAGCATCATCGTCAAGCTTAGCCAAGGTGGCGGCGGCTTTGGCCACCCGGTGGTGCATTTCGTCCATTGCCCATGGTGTGTGTACGGGCATATCCAACTGGTTAAGCAGGACGTGTTTGAACTGATCCAACGGCGGAGCCAGAGTGTTAAACTGGAGGAGGAGTTGAGCCCACACTTTATCATAAAGGTTCAATTCGACGTACTCGTGAACAAGCTGGTTCAAGTCGATGGTGGGGTAAGTTTCCATCACTTTTTGAAGCATTTCTTTCGTCTGGTCGCTTAGTGGCAGTGCTCCTGGGCGCACACACTCCAGGACGATATCATAGGCGTCGTCGCGAATGCGGGTGAATTCAGTGACAATGTCTTCAACTGGCTTTTGTGTATAGGTCAGAAGAACGCGGTATTTGGGGTTATTGTGGTGAAACAACGAGTAGAAGTGGTCGCTGGTCACTTTAGATAGTAACGGGAAATTGCGAAGTAAGCGATCAAACGTCACCAGTTCCACGGGGACATTAGGCGTATTAGTCTCATTAGCAGGCTTAGGAGGAGCTGGTAGCGGTTTTATTGGCGGCAGTGCTCCCCAAAGCAGCAGCTCGACGTAGAGCACTAAGAGACGAGCCCCTCGGGGGAAGTAGTCGGCAAACGTCGGCACGTAGCCAACATCAACGAGTTCGACGCGGACCTGCCGCTTGAACCCTTTGCCAGGGAATAGCACCCCATTCTTAATAAGCAATTGCTTGCCGTTCATCGTGGTATAGATCAGCAGCGCTGCTCGGGGAGTCAGGCTCGATCCCAGCAGGATTTTGATGATATGCGATTGGATGAAGTCTTCCAGCGAGTAGCAGAGTTCTCGGAGAAGCACTCGCCTCAGCAGGTCGTCGCTAGCAGGATCGTACCATTGGTGGAGGACGGTGGCGGGGGGGAGGACGAGGGCGTAGTCGTAGTGGTGGAGGCGGAGGAGGTCGATGGTGTTGCGAAACGGGTGTTTGTTCGCGTTGGGGTTGTTGAGGATGCAATGGAGGAGGGGGTTATGGAGCAACGGGAGCTGGACCGGGGGTTTGGCGCCGGCCATGGCGGATTGTAAGTTGGTGTAGGTGGTGTGGTAAAGTGAGGGTGACGGGTCTTTGGTTGTGTGCCCGGGGATACACTCGACAGAGACGGGCCCACCTTTCCTGTCGCTAAATCATAGCAAAAAAACGCGAATGATGAGTAAGCGATTATGTGATCAGGCACCCGCGCCATTAACCGTTATCATTGTCTCGCTTCTGGCCTTATCACGCCACAACTCCCTTGAACCCTCATGGACTTCCTCTTCAATGCTGTGCTTGATCTCGATCTCGACTCGGGACGGGTGAGGCTGCGAAACGTGCCTGACTGGTTAGCCGATATCATGTCGCTGGCTATGGGCTCATTAGGGCGCAATAAGTTTGGCGTCGACGAAGCGATAAGCCTGCTAGAACCAGTGGAGCTGCTAGACGACGTCGACGACACTGTGTGTCCTATTTGCTATGAATCCTACGCTGATCCAAAACACTACGACCTCCAGGGACTCAGAAACGGCACCCCACTCCAGGACGAACACCCCCCGACTAGTCGCCACTTGGAGCGGCTTATCGAGCTAGATGACGACGTCCACGATGCCTTTCGCCACTTGGAATGCGAGCGCTGGCGCAGCAAACTGAGATTCAATGACCCGCTGATGTATTTCCCCGTCGACGAGCTGGGGTTTAATTACTTGAGAGTACCGCAGCGAATGCTTCTTGATTCTAGAGAGGTTGACGACCTGGACCTATTCCCGAACTACGATACTGGTTTCGGGTCCAGTGGTGCCTCGCGAGTGACCAATCCTGACCTCCATATCCCCATGCGTATCGCTCAGTGTCGTCATGTGTTTGGCCGGCTGTGCCTTGTGGAGTGGTTTAAGAATAACCTCTCGTGTCCTTTATGTCGCCAACAAATGGTAGCTGAGGAAACCAATAGTCAAGGAGTGGCTTCGCAACGTCGACGCCGGTTAGAACGTGACGGACGCTTTGCCTTTTCCGATAGGGCTCGGGAAACGGAAGACCTTATGGTTGTCACCGACGTGTTTGCTCCCCCACGCCGAGCTCCCTCTACCGCGGTGACGCCGCTTACTGATCTTTATGTTCGCCAACACTGGGCTACGCCGCCTGATGCACCTCAGGCGCCGCCGCTGGCGCCGGACCCTGACCTCGTCATGCCCCAACGGTTCCGAGGCAGTGAAAGCATCAGTTTCTTTGCCATTGACTAAGCTACAATACTAAGTTTGGTTGAAGGCACTAGCTCTGTTAGTGATGCGAATGACGAGCAACTTGCGAAAGGCAAACAGAATTGTTAATGTCTGCCTCGGCGATGTTATTGGAGAAGACAACCTCCAACAGATGAAAAAGTATATAGTCCGATACCCAATCAATGAACTCTTATGTTGAGAGGAGCTAACGAATGCATGATGTCAATTAGTTATCCGGTCTTGTGTATTCTGAGGTAGATGTCTATTTATGTATCCTCTCCCATCATCTTGTCGGGAAGGGCATGCGGCGGTGGCTTCGTTGGACGATCTCTAAGTATTTTGGTTCATTTTCAGCGGTGACGATGCCGTGACGAATCAAGAAATCGATAATCACGAGGCCACAATTGGGTTTAAATTCCCCTTGACGAATCTTGGCGATAACTGTATCCACATCCATCAACTGGAAATCTTCCAGTTCCCCGTCCACTGGCTTAGGCTTGGTTTCATCATCAAACACTAAGTCATAAATGTACTCCACTTCTGGTTGGACAATGTTGCCTTCAGCCAAATAACAGTACGACACCACTCCCGCGGCTGTGGCGTGGTCTCTAACGTATTGTTCTTCAATTCCAGCTTCCTCCATCGCCTCTTTGATCAAAGTAGCTTCAACACCGTGAGGATAGCCCAACCCGCCAGCGACAGTGTTATCCAAAAGCCCAGGCCACATCGGCCGGTCAGCACTGCGCCGAGGTACCCACAAGTAGATCTTACCGTCTTTCTTTTGGTAGCCATTGACGTGAACCCCGTAAGTTACCACTCCTAAAAGCGTCAGGAGCGCCCGTTCTACCAACACGTAGACGTTGTGGTCGGCACCAAATACAGTGTAGAGCTCATCGCGCCACCGCCGGTTCAACAACGCGTCCAACAGCTCTCGCTGGCGCCAGCGGGCACCGAGATCAGCGAACACCTGGTTGCGCTTGTCCACGCTGTCGTATTGGGCGTCCAACGTGATATCGGTATCGGTGACGGAGAATGCCGGTTCGTCAACGAAATGCTTTGCGATCGCTTCGGTGACATAGCCTAAGGCGGTGCCATCGTGGCCTCGAAGCGTTTTGTAGCCCTGGAGGTTGTCGTAGGGGAAGCCATCGACGGCGGCGATGGCGTCAAGGAGAGACATGGTCGCGGTAGGTGTGGAGAGGGTGAAATGTGGGGACAGTGACTGGTACACAACTTCGGACGTACGCCTCCGAAGATCGTGGTATCAACCTGATACTTAGTGAATGCGATAACCGTGCAACGAGCGTTATTCAATTTTATTGATTTTATTTCTAGGGGAAGAGTGAGCTATGGTGTATCACGTCAATTAGGTCTCGATCAATTGCCTGCGAGGTCAATTTAGTATCGTACGACGGTTGGACCACGGTTCCGTCTCGGATTGCAGATGTCTGTCTATGTATGGTCTGAACGTTTTTGTACGTGTTTGTGTATGATTTTGTGGGGCTAGGCGCATATGCGCTTAGCATGCCAAATACTATATACATGGGGCCAACTACTTGCCGGCCTTGTCGTTTCTCAAGAACTGCTGGTAGGCTTCGTGGGCAATGTGCACCCGCCCCAGCGCCTTCATCTGCTTCTTCCCCTCCTTCTGTCTCTCTAACAACTTCTTGTACCGCGAGATATCGGCGGCGTGAAGCTTTTGGGTTACGTCCTTACGGCGGGCCTTGATTGTTTCTCGAGCCACTGCCTTATTATTCACCTTCGCTTGGATGGCAACTTCAAACAACTGATGGCGGAGGTACTGCTTGAACCGTTGCACGTATTCTCGACCGCGTTGCTGAGCTTTAGACCGGTGGATAATTGTAGTCAACGCATCCTGAGGCTCACCGTTGACACAAAGCTCCATCTTGACAATATCGCTTTTACGATAGCCCAGATCTTCGTAGTCCAACGAGGCGTAGCCTCGGGTGTTCCCCTTTAAACGGCCAAAGAAATCCTCCACAAGCTCAGCAAGGGGAATATCGTACTTCAAGAGCACTTGACCGGTGGAGAGATACTCCATTTCCTTTTGGATGCCTCGAGCATTCTCGCAAAGCGTCATCACCACCCCAATATACTCTTGAGGGATAGTCATGATCGCTTCCACGTAAGGCTCCAATAACGCCTCCACGTGCTGGTTACGGTCACCAGCGGGGAAATCAGCCGGATTAGTGATGATCTTCTCTTCACCGTTGCGGTACTTGATCTTATACGGCACCGTCGGAGCCGTCATAATGATCCGGGCACCGTACTCATTCTCAAGACGTTCCTGGAATACCAGGGCATGCAACGATCCCAAGAACCCGAGTCTCCACCCAAGTCCCAAGGCATTCAGCGTCTCTTTTTCCAATGTAACCAGTCTGTCGTTCAATACCAAGTTTTGCATGTGGTCGTCCATGACATTAAATTCGGTACCATCGGCAGGGAACGCCCCGACGAACACCATGGGTTTCACTTCTTCAAACCCTGGCAACGGCTCAAGCCCTTCATGGTGACCCAATTCAAAGAAGGTGTCACCCACAAGCGCTTCCCGCAGGTTCTTCATCCCCGGCACCACGTAGGCGACTTGCCCCGCCTGGATGTGGTCCATCGGCATCTTCTCTGGGTACATGATCCCCACCTCCTTGACGTCGTACTTGCGGTTCAGGTGAGCCAGTAAAATCTTCATTCCCTTCTTGATGACACCGTCAACCACATGCACAAGCATCACCACCCCGAGGTAAGGATCGTGCCACAGGTCAACTAAAAGAGCCTTCAAAGGAGCGTCCACTTTGCCTGTAGGAGCAGGAATATCCTCAATGATCTTGGGGATGATGTCACCGACATTTTGACCCGTCTTCGCACTGACGGGGATACAATCGTTCGGGTCAAGCTCAAACGTCAGTTCCACTTGTTCCACCGCTTTCGGGATATCAGCAGCATCCAAATCGATTTTGTTAATCACGGGGATCAACTTGAGGCCCATCAGATACGCCAAATAGAAGTTGGCCACGGTCTGGGCTTGTACACCTTGCAGAGCGTCGACAATCAATAACGCCCCGCCACACAGAGCGTAGCTTCGGGAAACTTCGGCTCTGAAATCAACATGGCCGGGAGTATCGACCAAATGGAGCAAGTAGTCCTCGCCTTTGTAGTTATACATCATCAGCACCGTTTGCGCCTTAACGGTGATCCCCCGCTCTCGTTCCACATCCAATTTGTCAAGCACCTGTTTCCCCCCAGGCTGGATCACCCCTGTAAGCTCCAAAAGCCGATCACTAAGCGTCAGCTTGCCGTGGTCGACGTGAGCGACGATGGAGAAGTTCCGGTAACGCTCGATGGGGATCTTGGACACCCGTTGCTCGATCTCTTTGCGGTAAGCTTCCTGGTTAAGCAACCGCTTCTTCTCTTCCACTGAGAGGACCTGTTTAGCAGCGGCCCATCGTGTAGTCGTGGTGGTAAACAGTCGTCGCCATAGATGATGGACAAGCATGTCGCACGAACACTAAGTCTATCGGTCGAATCAGTAATGGGTGAAGGAGTGGTTGCTAAAAAAATCTAGGCTAATCACGGGGTTATTGTGGTTCTTGTGAACCCATATTTACTCGAATATCACCAAAATTCCATACAAATTGGTGGTTTCAATCGAACCACTATTGGTAGTACCAGTAGAAGCGGCGCGCGAAGTTTTCAATCTGATAATGTCACTAAGCAAAATACGTTGGTAGATTTCTCGATGTCAGAAACTAGCCAACCATACTATCAAAGTGAAACAAGGGGGGTTGAGATATCGTCGGAGCCGATGACCTGAGAGTGGACGCCGTTGACGTTGGTAATCTCTATTGCCAGGGTAATGTTAGTTGGCAACGTTGATGATGTTGACACTGATATGTCAACTCTCGAAAGAAATTTTGTTAACTACGTCTGCCAATTACTCTCACCGCTACTGAGAACCCCATTAACTCATTGGGGGAGTCTCTGATGGACGCTGCTCCTCATCGCTGCTCGGCTGCATTGACGAGCTAATTTCCGTAAACAATGGGAATTCGTCGGCGACGAGAATGTTCTAGACCGAAGAGCAAAAGCTTACGAAGGCAACACGATTTCAAGGCTTGACGGTTGTCCAAGGTGGTACAACCGTCCCGTGTGTTTGCGATAGCCTGAGCATGGTATTGCCAATTGACACTAGTCATTTGTTTCCAGGGATTATGAGGCTGTTACCGAATTCGTCAACATGGCTGGCTAATGTGCGGTGGTTGAGGAAAATTTTTGAACAGTCATAGCCGCCCCCTAAATTTGAGCACCTAAATTTAGCTACATGGACAATATTGAAGCTATCGGGACCAGCGAAGTTAGCAGAGGATAGCACTGGCGATAGAATTGTTGCCGCTATGCTCACAAAGGTTAGAGGATCTGTGATCATCGACTATCGTCGATCGCATCTTTCTTTAGGTCAGGCATGCTGTCGTGATGGCGACGAGAACAATGGCAGAGGCGGGCCAGCAGCTGATGGCCGGGTAACAATTCATCCCAGGTTTATTAGTTCGCTGTATACAGGGCAGGGGTATAAAAACCACTCGCCCGCCCTGGAGCTAGGTTTTTCCTTCATCACCCATGGACTCCCATAGTTCACTCAATCATCGCTATACGGACAACTCCTTTGGTCCCACGACGAATAAGTGGAAAGTGTGTTACGCTATGCCCGTTGCTTAACGTGGAGAGTTAGCACACCCCTTAATTGTCGGCAGTGGTGGTTGGGTGAACTAATGACAAAGCGGATTCTGTCCCAGCAAATCAGTGAGCAGCTTAGCCGCCACCCTTGTTTGGTACCTTTAAAGGCGTGGCAGCTGAACGCCCACAGTTCCCGGTTGAGTGTCCGCACCCCTGCAAGTGAGGCTGATCTAATCACCTCAGCCGCAGTGGATAGTGCCGTGCCCGGAGAAGTTGAGTGTTCATCCCCGCCAACAGAGGAGGCATCCCACGCCAGAGTTAGCGTGGCCCATGAAAAGCAGTGGATAGCAGAACCCGCGATGTCATTGTGCTTGTATATATAAGTTGTGGATTTCGTCGCTGCTCAGGACGAAGAAGGTAAACTCTGCTGGCCTCGGTTGGCAGAGGGATCTGAACCACCGTCTCACCCCACCAGTACTCGATTTGTCATCGTCTTCGGGTGAAACAAGAGCTAAATACTCTAATGGCATTCGGGTACTGGTCACCCCAGTGCTACGGCCAAGTGGGTGGGGCGATGGTTCTTTGACGCATCCCGGCGTCATGGTTTGGGAGTACTCAACCATGGCGTTCTGGTGATGTGACCGCCAAATAGACCGGTTGTGTGCAGGGCGTGCTGCTCTTATGATTTTCTGTATATAGTTAATACAAGCTGAGTCGACATTCGAAAAAAAATCGTAATACAGGTAAAATCAAATCAATTCCATTTCCCTCGGTTCGCGCACTTTATTCAATTCCGGTCGAGGAGAAAAAAGATTCGTCCTCTAGCGTAAACAATTCCTGATTCCACGCAAAACAATTCCAACATAAATTTAATTTAAATCCCCACGATGTAGAAACAATTCCCCTTAGTCCTTTTTTCAATTCGCAGGCTTGGGTTTTTCATTCCTTCAACTCTCATGAAAGATTCCCTGTTTGAAATTTTCAAATCCCATTACGAGACTAATCAATTCCGTCAGTCTGCAGGGATTTAGTATGTGCTGGAGGGGAATCGATAATTAAGTGGTTAGGAATTGTTTATTTGAATTGGAGAATTGATAATTTGTGTAGCTGGATTTGATTCCATATATAGGAGAATGTTTGTTTCACGAAGAGGGAATTGTTCGCTGCCGAGGTGGAATCTTTTCACGACTTAGGTGGAATTGATTAAGAGGGTCGTGCGAATTGAAAATTTCGCGCTGAGATTTGAAAAGTGCCCTTCGGGAATAGTTCCGGGAAATCGGGTACTTATTTCCGGAAAAGCGCGAATGGTTTTAATTTTACCTATATATCTGGTATGAGATTGTTACCCTTGGCCAGTGTCACATGAAGCTTGCTGGTGTGAGCATCATATATTTGTCAATGTAGAGGATGGTTAGCAACATGAATGATTGGGTAGTCAGCACTTATTATCGATACTACCTTGAAATCATGTGTGATATCTTGACTTGTATTAAACTGAAGTATAGGATTGAATTTGTCATGCCCATATGCCGCTACGCCTCCGCTGGGGCAAAGTATACTGCTCCAAATCTAGTTTAGCCAGCTCCACACTCCAGAACTGTGAGTTAGTCGGGGTACCATCGGTGGGGGCAAACGATAAGCAATCGACATCACCGGCGGATGGAGTGTAGTCGACGGCAAATGACTCCTGGCGCCGGAATCTGGGGGTGTTTACGGCAATGCGTCCCCACACCGTGGCCGTGGCGAGCGGCTGCGACTTCGGCTCCATCCAGAACCGCCGAAGAATCATCTCGTCGATCCGTGACCAGCACTTTTCGATCGACACTCGGGTGATCGCGGTCCACCGGTAGTTCTGGTGGAGCCCCAGCAATAAGTTGAGGATTAGCGCCAACGCCGTCAAGTCACTATTGTCGACCACTTCACCGAACTGGAACCCAAGCTGCGCCACATGGCTCAGCATGAGGATGTGGGCGAGCTTCTGCTGCATTGTCGGTGCCAACTTCGACACTGCCATGAACGGTTCCACCAAAATGAGAGTGGCATCTTCGTTGCCGTGACGGTAATAAGTATTGTGATTGGGGGGGCTGAACTCAAGGTGATTGATGATAAGCAAGTCGAGGGTGATGTGGTGGCATCGGTTGAGTATCTGGGTCATAGCATCACCCAGATCTGGAAGGACGTGCCAGTAAAACGCCGTGTCGGGCTCGTCGCGTTTGCGGTGAGAGACCCGAGCAGAAAACGTAGTGATATTCTCAAGCTGGTGGAGCCACACAAGCACTTTCTCATACTTGAATGCAAAGGGATGGTCGACAAACACGTTGAGTTCAGTCACGGTGGGCGAAAGGTGCCAATTGGCGAAGTGCTCGGGGTCGATGTTATCGAAGTCCGCAAGTAAGTCTAGTCGTTGAAGTTTTGGCGAAGAGACGGCTACTGCTCCGTGGAAGTTCGCTGCCAAGTATTGGAGGTGTGGGAGATGGATTGGAGCGTGGTGCCATTGCCCTTCATCAAACATCTTAAGGGCGGTCAAGTGGGGGAACCAGTGGAGCTGGACGTGCTTGTCACATTCCAATGTGGTTATCAGCAAGTTTATGCTGAACTTCTCGTACCTGCTGGCGGCTTCCGGCACTCGGAAACTGGTGCGGGCCCGGTCGGCGTAGCGGCACTCTTCAACATTGCGTTGGAGCACCTCACTGAGGAATTGGCGGTCGTAAGTGAGATGATCACTATACTGTTCACTTCCTTTCGTCGTCTGGAGTAGGGTATCGATCTGGTTGGTCCTCACAAGCAGGAGGAAGCGAAAGAGCCGGGGAGCAAGTGCCTGGCGCAACCCCACCAGAGTCAGCAGAAGTGCTAGAACCGCGGGCCATCCGGGCTGGGACGAATTGAGCCGGAACGTGTAGGCGGGGATCAGCCGTGGAGTGAGGAGGTGGTCGACAATCTCGTCGAGGATCTCCCCCGGTAGCCGATCCAACATGCCCTGTTGCTAGATAACCAGCGCGATCACTAAAATCGGGGTCATAACCCATTGTGGAGGGGCACGTGAGTTGCCCTGGCGATAGTGGGGGATATAGGGTATCTCTGTTCGTGACCTATGGTAGGGTCACCGTAACAATCGCAGCATAATTCTCGTGAACGACCCTGATGATGAGGTTTGGGTTCTGTGGTTAGCTACGTTGAGACCGATTGAGGCTTTTGTCGCTGCCGCTGGGCACTCCCCGTCACCGCGCAGTGCAACGTTGCACCGACACGCAATGCAACCCCCACCACATATATAGGCGACCTCTTCTCACCTTACCCCCCTGACCCTCACATTCTATCAATGAGCTTAAACTGGGGTATTTTGGGTGCTGGAAACATCGCCGGGCAATTCACTCGTGACTTGGTGAAGAGCAACTTGACTTCTTCCCCTCAATGGAAGCACCGAGTTGTGTCGGTGGGGTCGCTGGACGCTGCTCGGGGAGCCAAGTTTATCGAGGCCAATGGCATTTCCGGCAAGGGCAACGACGACGTGGTCGCCAAAGTGGAGTCGTACGATGATCTCTACGCCAACCCTGACGTGGACGTGGTGTACGTGGCCACCCCTCACGTGTTCCACAAGGAGCAAGTGATCAAGGCGTTGGAAGCAGGGAAACACGTTCTCTGTGAAAAGCCAATCACCGTCAATGAGAAGGATGCCGCTGAGCTTACGCAATTGGCTAAGGAAAAGGGTAAGTTCCTCATGGAAGGCGTGTGGACACGGTTCTTCCCCGCCGTACAAGAACTTAAAAAGCTTGTGTTTGACCAACAAGCCATTGGTACCGTCAACCGGTTGTTTTCTGATTTCGCTTATAACGGTGACGTCGCTGACTTGCCCACCCTGAGTCGTGTTCGTGACATCAAATTGGGTGCCGGTTCCCTTCTCGATATTGGCATTTATTCGTTAACCTGGGCTCGCCTCTTACTCGATAAGCAAGTGGGTGACAAACACACTCCCTTCAAAGTGGTGCTGAGTCTCTACCTTGACCCTGAAGACGGGGTTGACCATAAAGCCGCATTTATCGTCCAATACCAAAACGGTGGTCAGGGCATCCTTTCGTCATCGGAGCTTTCTGATGGACCCTCTCCATTTGCTCGTCTTGAAGGTAGTAAGGGTCACATTGAGATCTTTGCTAAAAACCCTGCTGCTCCCGAGAAGTTTGTTGTCCACTACCGCGATGGTCGTGAACCCTACGTGTGGGAAGATAAATCGGGGTTCCAAGGGTTCATTTATGAGGCTAACGCGGTGGCTGATGACATTAAGGCTGGTCGCTTAGAATCGCTGGTGATGCCTCACGCGGAAACGTTATTGGTAATGAAGACGATGGACGAGATCCGTAAGGCGCTGGGGCTCAAGTACCCTCAGGACAACTAGCTATATAAAGTGTTCATTCGATCATAATTAATTACAAGAAACTCACGCCAATCCCCCACTGTAACCCCTTCCGCTCAAGATCACGCTGGTGCGCCGTCACTGGGAGCACGAAGTTGAGCTCAAACCGCGCCATCGGGTGGTTGAAAAGGATCCCGACCCCTATACTGGACAGGTACCCTTTAGTCAATAGCTGGTGGACGTCAGTAGTGGCCACAAGCTTGCCGTAGTTGATAAATGAGTGAAGACGGAATCCACTTTGCTCAGCGTCTTTGAGCCAAGGGATCGGTGAGACAAGCAGCACCCCACCATTGAAAAAGGTGTTACCGCCTACAGCACTGGTAAACTGTTTAGGTCCAAGCCCATTAAGTAAAAACGCCCGCACGTCGTTGGGACCACCGATGAAAAACCGGTCCATGATCAGGGTACCATACTTGGAGTGAGGCACAATGACCCCAGCCTTATTGGTGAATATAAGCTGGTGGTGACCCAAGGAGTGGGCCAGCTGCGTTTCCGCCACGAGCTTCGAGTATGGGAACTTGACAAGCGAGGTGAACCCGTTATGTTCAAGCCCTAACCGGGCGTACTGACCGCGGAAGGGGAGGTGGGCGTTGTCGCGGGTATCGTAGACGGCGTTATAGAGCAACAGTGTCTTCAAGTGGACCCCCAGTTGCAAAATCACGTCCAGCGACTTCAGACTGAGATTGTCGAGGGTGCGGAAACACGTCTCGAGCGAGAGGTCGTGGTTGATCGGAGACACCTCTTTGTCGTACTGTGAGTAGATCTTGGTGGTTATACCCCGGTTGTAGACGTTGGAGCCAAACCAATCGTGCTGGCGCGAGTTGGAGTAGGCCAGGATGTCGAACATGTGGTCGCCATTGTTGGCAATGGGCATGCGGTAGTTGAGCAAGTACAGCGAGTTGGTCTTGGTGCCAGTGACGGCGTCAAAGGCTAAGTGTTCGCCGCCACCAAACAAGTTTCGGAGCTGGAACTGGATGTAGCCATCACCCTCACCATTACCGATATTGGTCCCTGTCTTGGCGAAAAACCGCTTGATAGGTACAGTATTGAACACGGGGACCACGCTAAGCTGACGGCCGTTCACCTGATGCAACTGCACCACGCACTGGTCGACCATCCCCAACTTCTGGAACTGGCGACAGGTGCGATCGAGTCCCCTCATTAATTCGGCCAACGTCAATGGCTGTTTGTTGGTAAACTGGTTGAATTGTGACTGGAGGAACAGCAGACGGTACGCCTGGCCGTTGGTGATCTGGACGTTGCGGACAAACACCGGGGTGGTGGCGTTGTCGGAGATGACGCCGCCAAGGTACTCCATCTGCTGGCGCCGGGCGATCTCGGCCCGCTGCTGTTCGAGCTGGGCAAGCTCGGCCTCAAGCTTCAGCTCGAGCTTCAGCTGGTTCGCGTACCGGCTCGACGAGCTGAGCGTGTTGAGGAGATCATCGTCGTGGTCGAGGGACATGCGCGCTGGAGTATATGGTGGGGCCGCCGCTGGTGAAGACGTCGTGGAAAGGTAGAGGAAGGGAAGGGAAATGGAGGAGAGAATTGAGAAATTGAGTAGTTACTCGAGGTCAATGATGATGGAATTGCTAACCCGATAATGTGTTGGGCAGCATCCTCATTTGTAGAGATCATCGGTAAGAGGGAGACGCATAGTAAACACTGACAATACTATTGTTTCCTCTGATGGGCCATCGGCAATATTGCTCGGACTTCTTCTCATAACCTGGATTCATTGTCTGATATTCATTGGCACTTTGTCGTTTAAATGGTAGACGTGTTGAAGTTCGGGGAGTGAGACGCGTTGTTGGTCACTAGATATCACCCAATGTCATATCGAGTAGATCAATCTGACTTTTAGTCTTGGCCTTCTTCACCATTGATAGCTGATTCCTGACCAAAGCCGCCTGATATAGCGTTACTCCTTTTTGCCATACCTCACCTTACACCGTCTAGTCCCTGGTGATTGCGATCGCACGGTACACCCATACACCCCTACAAGCCTCACCACAATTGACGCCTACATGCTTCTAAAATGAGTTCTCGAACCCTCATACGTGCTCTTGATGGCTACTTCAGTCGAGCCCTCCAGGAATCGGAGTTCTACGAGGTGGTGGAGCAGTTCCACGCCAAGCACAACACCATGAACCTCATAGCGACGATGTCGTTTGATATCAATAACGAGTTGCTGAAGTGCTACAACGAATACGTCGCGGGCGACGATTCACTTGAACTCAGGTTTATCGAGGTGTTGGGGACGCTATGTCGCGTGTTCTCGGTCAAGGCCACCCAGAAATGGGTGGAGTTGTATATTAAGCCGGCATTTGACACTGGCGTCGATTTACGATTTATCAAGCGGGCCAAGGAGTTTCTTGCTAAACTAGTGGTCATTCTGCCCACCCCTGATCCCGAGTTGTTAAAGCTTCGTCATAGTGTGGCTAAGATGGTGATCACCAACATCCTTAAAGTCTATTTGGAAGACGAGCGTGGGGTCATCAAGGATCAATGCATCACCTGGCTCCAAGGGGTTGTTGGTCTTCAACCAGATAATGGCGATTTATTATCGGTGTTGTCTACCGAGTTTAGAGTGGTGAATCTGCGCTACGGGCTAGTGCTGTTGATCAGTGCGCTTGAACCTTCCATCGTAGTCCATGACCCTCTCTGGTCTGCGCTTTTATGTCTGCTCGAAGCTGATCTCTCGAAGGCAGTGGTGGATGGCGTGCTGCAAATTGTCACTAAAGCGATACCTTTTGTTACTGATACTAAGGATTGGAATCGGATCATGGCGAGTGTGGTGAAACGGATCAATTGGGGACAATTCGTCAATGACTACGCTAAATTAGTGGAGAAACGTACTCAATGGCTCATCGCTGCTGCTGATATGATTGAGGGAGACAGCGGTGATGCCACGGCTTATCTTGCCACAATGTTGTATGGCTTGAACCCTCGCAAGTTCTTAGCAGTAGCTGGTGGTGACGTTGGTCCCATCAAACAGGAATTGGCGTATCAGCTAACGCGATCACCAGACTTGGCCTGGCTCGAACAATTGGCAACCCATATGGTTGTCCATCCCCAGTTAGTTGATGGAAGCGTGAAGCCGTGGGCTTGGGTCAAAGATAAGGATATTGCTGCCACCTGTTTCTCACTATGTCATTGGTTTCCCGAAGCCCAACAACATCTGATGCCCACACTTGAACCAATTAAGAGTGCCGCAGATGACACCATGTTCGAAGATCATGAGAAAATATTCACTGGTAGTACAACCGTTCCTGCCACACCCGATACTTCCGTTGTCCTAGGAGATTCAGAGAAAAGTGATTACCGTTTACAAGAACTCCTATTGGTGCGTAACCAGCTTTCATTCGTGAAGTACCTTAAACAAATCGCCGATACTAAACTAGCGGAAGCACGCAAGCAGCCGAACGAGATCCCTATTAAGATTACCCCCGTGGTGGCCAAAGCAATGTCCCCATCAAGCCCATCATCATCTGATCCTAAATTAACTGTGGATGTGACGGAGATAGTGTCTCGCCTCCAGCTGCTACAAACAGACAATTCCACTCTCAAACAAGAACTCCAGGATGCCCACGACAAACTCGACAGTGTCCAAACCTCGTACAAAAAGCTTTGTGAGGAGGACATTCCGCAAAAAAACGCAACCATCGAGCGTCTTAACGACCGTCTAGAGGAATTGCAAGGGGTCGCGGAAATTCCACAGCAGCTGCAAACGACGCTGGTGCCTGGACCAAAAGAGTTGCAGCAGGACGAATCTAGTTGGCTTGAGGAGTTAGACACCGTTAAAAACGAGAATCTGCAGTTACTACAGCAGCAGGGTGAGCTTGAAGCGAGAGTGAAACAGCTTGAGAAAGAGCTTCTGGAAGCTCAGTCAAGTGAGACCGCTAAGGTTGAGGCGGCCAAGGAGGAAGTGCGCAAAACCATCTTTGAGTACCTTAATCAGTACGAAAAGCGAATTGAGGAATTACAGGCGGCGGTTCGCAAATTCCAGGCGGTTGTGGCTGACCGCGACGCCAAAATCGCCCAACTTCTGATGCTGCAGCCCATACGAATTCCTGGGCAACACCTTGCCGAGAGCGACGCTGCGAGCAATAAAGGGTATTGATGGTAGGGCTCGATGCGTTTGTGGAAAAAGTCCGATTGAATCGGGTACGAGGGGTAGTTGCTGTGGATTACAGGGGCGCACGTCGATGTTGATGGTGATCCACACGTCGCTTTGTGTGTGCTTGAGGAGTGCTTCTGTGAGTACTTTGTGATTGTGTCCCACTGGCAAGTACGTCCACAACACGCCACCGCAGCAGGTGTCTGCTGACGACAACCGCCCCTACAAGGGGTGGCTACGGTTGGCGTTGTTTATGTTTTGGGCGATGTTTGGTTCCACATCTATTTTTGGTATGCAGCAAGAGTACAATCCCAATCGGGTGAAATCCTAGCCCATCTAGACTTTCGCTTGTGCGCCCGTGTGCAGGTCGCCGAGATGGCCCTGTGCGAAGGAGTATTCGGATATGCAAGGGAAGATGGCCCCGTCTACATGTGGAAGGAAATGGCGAGGAAACGGGTGGGTACCTGCTGACGATGACTCGCAAAATCACTTTCCACTTGGGGACGAGGTGGGAAACGTGGTTGTAGGTTTTTCGTTGTCAGTCGTAGTGGTTGAATACTCTTACCAAGCCTTCGCAATTTAATTCGACTTCAAATGGTACCACCAAGGTTCGAACTTGTCCGATTATATTTTTTTGTCGCGGGTAGTGAACTCATCAATTGACAGATAAATCGAAGTGTGTCATTTAATGGCAAAAACCTAAAATTTGCAACTTCATTAAATTTCATAAAACATTATACACTGCTAACAAGATGGCCCCACCACATTTCGTTTCCAGCAACAAGCAGCCGCGTAGCGGGTTGTCGTTGAAGTTCAATCAGAAGTAGCAACACCTCCAAGTACTTGTGTTTGTCGATGTGTATGACCAGCAGCTGAGTCTTAGCCAACGGAAGGGCACGAGCTTCTAAACCAAATATCACCTCATCGTAACGAGAAGGGCGTAATTGACTCCAAAGTCTACCTATAGTCGCAGCCTCTACCTCACCTTCAAGGTGGAAGTCAGAGAGGGCGTCAATCGAAACATCAGAGGAGGTAATCAACGTTACTTGAGCGAAAGTAGAGAAAAACGCTGCTACCAGCGGCAGTAGTTCCAAATCTTGGTAGCTATCGCCAACATAGATGGTCTCGATGGTGGGCCCATACGCGTTCGCGTTTTTACCGGTGGTGATCACCTGAATGGGAAGGTCAAACAGTTGTCGAATATGAGAGATGAGGGCGTCAGTTTTGTCATCATCCAATATAACAATGCCTTTACCTGACCACAGACCCATGACTTGAGCTAACTTCAGGTCGGGTTTATCCACACGCATTCTCGAATTTGAGGGTATCACCTTCGCATTAGCTGACTGAGGAATAACCCCGGTGAGCCACGGGAATATCGCCAGCTCCAACTTTAATTGGGAATACTTGGGCATATCATCGGTGCCAAGGTCAATACGGTCTTTGATCTTGGCAATTCGCCGTTGTTGGCGGTGGAGGAAGTGCCCATTTTGTCGCAAATAACATTGGTGGTATACACGGATGCTACTCAACAGCTCCGCCAATGACTCTTCCTGAAGTTGACGATCTTTGATGGCATCACCATAAAGCCTTTGAGCAAAGTCGAGGTAAGCATAGTTTGAATCATCGGCGTCGGCGTGAGGATACAATTGTTTCACCCTTTCGTTACGCTTAAAGTCTGAAAACGAATCAAATACCCACGCTTCGTCACTGGTCATCGGTGGTTGGCGCCAACGGGAAAAGTATAGATTGCATCGAGAATTTAAGTTCTGGCTTAACACTGCCGACGACGAGTGGTTGACGAAAATCTGGGGATACGGATGGACAATAATGTTGGGTGCAGTCAGGTCATTGGCCACCAACAACCCCAATAGGCCATCACGAGTACCGGCGACCCGTCTGGCGGCGTCAAACTCGTGTTTGGTGATGGCTTCGGTGTCTTGAACCAACCACCACAGATACATTCCTGCCAACACGGCACACCACACCAACAACCCCGACAACGTCCATTTGGTCGATACTGGCATCTGGTGGGGAAGAGAAAACTATCATCGTCTACAAATTTCAGGGGGCTTGAGCTATGGTTGCGGTTTGTGCACACTTCTTCGAGATCACCTAGTCCGTTTTGAGCGACACGTAACCGAAATGCAGGTGGTAGTGGAGGCAGCGGAGACAGCGGAGGGGGTCCGCAAAAATTGCGAAGTGGCGGTTGAGGACGGTGGCAATCCAACGGGAGTGAATTTAATACTGTCACTGATAGGGGGGTTATAAGGCCAAAAGTTGATCCATATTACTGGCGCCATCGCCATCTTCCGGCGTTTAGCCGATATACTGGGAGCCATCGATTCGTGATGATGGAACGTTGGTAAGGTCAAGCCTCAATGAAAAAAGACGCAGCCTTTCCAAATTGGGTGGCGACGCACCCCTAACTAGGCGAACGCTGACGTAAGCCGCCGCCTCACTCGACCAAACTAAGGTAAAAAGTCTACCGGCTGAGCACAGCAGGCCTCAACCGCCCGCGACGTCAAGCATTGTGTTTTTGCATCATGAGGGCGCTTTGATTGACGCCCCTTTAGCATCTCGCTATGATTGTCGACGGTGTGCAAATGGTCGCTAATTTCATCGGTGGCTAAAGTGGCATACGTGTTCGAAGCCATCAGTGGTCCGATGTTTTAGAATAACGAATCTAGTCGTGCTGAACCGAGCTCTATGGTGTCTATTTTGTTTAAGCCCTCTACTTTATTTTCTCAACCGCGACGTCCAGGATCTTCCGGAAAAAAATAACCTCAATTGGGAAACCGCCGACGGCGACAACTCTGGCAGTTGCTGAGCAAATACGAACGAAAGTACAAACAGTTTGGTTCGAAGCTATCAAGAGCTCAGTCCGTTGGTGAACAGTGCTATTGACAACAGGGTCTTTTTCTCTAAGTGAACGAGCGGAAGATTGCGGCGATGCATGCATCGTCTGAGATACTGACACACGTTTCGAAACTCCCTCAAGCATGCCAAGGCGAACTTGGTTTCAAATGGGGCAATCACATTCTGGGGTACTAAGATGATGGGAGCCACAAACTTGGAGACGAGCTGATTCGCAGAGGCACCCCTGTCGGCTAGTATTGTCTACCGTTTCGACTAGGCTTATCAACGGCAGGTCAGCGCCCCGCGGTAAAACGCACAGGGGCATATGCGGCCGGGCGCATGATTGCAGGAAAAAAATTGTCCCGTTTGTATCAATCTTCATCAAATTGGGACGGCGGTTCAAGAATAAATAAAGTGGAAGTTTCCCAGGCAAAAAAGTACTGTTGTCTAGTAGCAATGAAGCTTGACTCAATTGGGATTGCCCAGTTGACATTGTTGCTTGCGATTGTGCAGCCCGCAATGGCTACCTTCGCCATCTTTGGCGGAGGTCTGTACTTCAACGGGTGTTTCAAACAGCCTGACTACACCTGTACCAAACAGACTGTCTACGCTGACTCTCGCGCCAAAACGGCGTTGTACAAGCGTGACGATATCCCTGAAGACCTGGCAGGTGGTGTCGCCCAAGCTGGTGTCCCCAAGGCTGGGTTCGTTGTGTCCAATGTTGACAAAGCCGCTGGCGATGATGACCTCTATCGGGTGGTTGTTAACTACCAAGCCGACTCCGCCGATGATTTGCAAGCCTCGATCGGTTCGAAGATTGACAGCTGTGTCATTTCCAACACCGGTGCCCGTGACGTGACTCTTATCAAGGGTGTCAACTGGAACGTCGACAACTGGTGTAAGTGGTCAACCTCGTTCCTCTGTAAGCCTGACCGTCCTAAGCCTGACCTTTGTTGCATTCCTTCTAACTTCCAAATTAAGATTGGGTTCAAGTGGGATACATCGGACATTTGCACACAAATCAGAACTAAGTTTGGTGAGGCCATCGTTTACGGTATCGACGCCGCCACTTCGGCTGGTCTTGAAGCCGTTGATGACCCCACTCAAATCTTGGACCAACAGGTTGCTCAAAACAAGAAGAGAGAGGACGGCACATTTGGTGAATTCACTGCTGAGGAAAAGAGAGACCTTCGTTTTATTAAGGACTTGCTCCTGAAGTGTACCGTGCCTAAGTTTAACTTCCCGCAATACTGCTGGCCGTGTGAGTGTGGCCCCAAATCCAGCTCCACTCCTCCTCCTAAGAGCAGCAGCACGATTCCTCCCCCTAAGAGCAGCAGCACTCCTCCTCCTCAGAGCAGCTCTACGCCGCCGCCCTCGGTTCCTCCTTGTGAAACTACCACCACCACTATCGTTCCTCCTCCTTTGACCAGCACGACCACTACCCCGGGTGTTCCTCCTTGTGAAACTTCCACTACCACCATCGTGCCTCCTCCTTTGACCAGCACTACCACCTCGTCGAAGCCTCCTCCTTCAGAATCGTCGTCGACTCCTCCCCCCACTGGTCCCACTGGTCCCACTGAATCGTCGTCGACTCCTCCCCCCACTGGTCCCACTGGTCCCACTGAATCGTCGTCGACTCCTCCTCCCACTGGTCCCTCTGGCACTGAATCGTCGTCGACTCCTCCTCCCACTGGTCCCTCTGGTACTGAATCGTCGTCGACTCCTCCCCCCACTGGTCCCACTGGTCCCACTGAGTCGGGGTCTGTGCCTCCTCCCTCTGGCACTGAATCGTCGTCGACTCCTCCTCCCACTGGTCTTGAGCTGACTTCGCCTCCCCCCACTGGTCCTACCGGAACCATTCCCACTGGTTCTTGCTTCACTACTACCAAGACCACTACCACGACTTCGACTACGACCACCACGTCCACCACTGGGACTCCCACTGGTCCCACTGAGTCGGGGTCTGTGCCTCCTCCCTCTGGCACTGAATCGTCGTCGACTCCTCCTCCCACTGGTCCCTCTGGTACTGAATCGTCGTCAACTCCTCCCCCCACTGGTCCCACTGGTACTGAATCGTCGTCGACTCCTCCTCCCACTGGTCCCTCTGAAACTGGGTCGTCGGGTACCTTACCTCCCCCCACTGAGTCGCTGTCATACTGCCCGTGTGCTCCGACTCCGGAAACTGTGACCGTTCCTGGCGAGCGTGTTACAATCACGGTTCCTGGTGCTGAAACTACTGTGACTGTCGCTTCGACTGTGTACGTCACTACCCCCCTTAAGGCTTGGGCTTAAACTTGCTCATCCTTCAATCCTCATGATACCAATCGCACAGCTTCAGTGAAGCTTTTATGATAATTTTCTGGCATTGCCATGACCATCCGCTGGTGTGGTATTTGTTTCGGTTTAATTTTAACTGAACTCGAAAGTATTGTTTTATTTCGTTAACATCTCGTGACATTGTTAACATATGGCTGTTTTTACTGGCATTGACATTTTAGGTGATTCTTTCACTCACCAACACGGAAATTGTATAATCAATTAAGCTAATAGACGTGTAACAATTAGAACTCATGTAAGCAACCAATCAGTGAATCCTAATATGATGGGAAAGCGGCATAGACACAAAGGTCATTTTGCTTGCTGCGATCGCACCCTTTACTTTAACGATGGCGACAGCCTAATAGAGTCGCGAAAGTGACCGAAAAAAGAACTTGCTACTTTTAAAATTTGAATCGAAGTACCAATTTAATCAATAAGGACCACTGTAATTAGATGTTTAATGAACGTCAGACAAAATGACAATTTAGTATGATTATCTGAAATGGATTCTAAGACAGTGTTCGAACCAGATTCGTTGATAAGCTCACTTATTAATGATTCATGAAAGTAAGCCATTTGCGTAAATATGACGAAGTAAATCGAAGCAAAGTTTAACGAAACTTTTTCAGTGATACAAGCCATGTCTATACTTCTTTCACAAAATATAGAAAGAGAAGTTGTTTCACTGTTTCTTGCATCCATAGCCGCACGGTGATGGTGGTAGTGGTGTCTCTTAGTGCGCACCGATAAGACATTTTATGCAGCACCGATTTTCCGTAGCGATGAGCTTGCTGGATCTCTTTGCCGAACTTCGCCAGGAGACCACCCCAGCTACCAAAGTTGATGGCAAAGATATTGACCAGGTAAAGAAGGCGGTGTTGGATCTCCCCAAGATTGAGGCCGAGCTCGAGGCGCCCGCGAAGAAGCAAGATGTGGTGACGCTCAACGACCCGTTGGTGCCGCCTAAAGTCAAGGTGAGCCAGGAGAAATTGGACGAAGCCAAGTGGTTCAACATGAAGACACCGGAGATGACGGCTGACATCAAGCGGGACTTGTTAATCATCAAGAACCGGGCGGCGCTCGACCCGAAACGATTCTACAAGAAGGAGAAGTGGGAGATACCAAAGCAGTTCCAGATGGGGACGATCATCGAGGGCAATACCAGCTACTACAATAAGCTTACGCGTAAGCAGCGCGGGACCACGCTTGCGCAAGAAATGCTCCACGACGAGAAGACGCAAAAGTACTTGGAGCGGAAACACGGCGAGCTCGAGGCGAAACGCAAAAGCATCAAGGACGCGCAACGCAAACGGCGGCGGTTCTAACTTCTTTATAATGATAAATATACATGGGTTTAGGCTTGTGTTCTTTTTCTTTTAGGATGAGTGTTGGCGCACCCACGCTTGGTGGTAGCGCACCACCTCGGGGATGATGAGGGCCTCGATCTCCTTGTCGGCGGCGGCGTCCTCGGCGGATAATTTCACCCACTTAGTTTCGCCGTCGGGGGTGACAAACACCACCTCCCGCTTACGGGTTTGTAATAAGTTGCCGATGACCAACTGGTGCTGGTACTTGTCTAACGCCAGCTTAGCTTTAGATAACAAAATCAGCTCGTCGGTTTCTAATTTGAACGACACGATCATGGCCCCGGGAGCCCAATTCTCCACAAGCCGTGACAAAAACTTGGGCACCTGTTCTAAATTCACCACTAACTTACCGCCTTCTTGGTCACGAGACTGGATTTTGTGTTGGGGCATCCTCAGCAGCGGCAAGAAGAAGTCCAGCACCGCGGCCGCGAGGTAGAACAACGCTTTAGCTTCCAACTTTTGCATGATTTCTGCCACTGCTTTAAGCGTGTACAAGTACTGGTTGACGGTAGTGTAGGGAATTAACAAGAGCAGGCGAGACTCGCGGGCCTGGTTGTATTTGCGGAGTACTTTGAGCATATCGGCGGCGTAGTCGGGGTTGATCTCAATTTTGCCGTCAATCTCGGTCATGTAGTCCAAAAAGCAATTAGTGGTGTGGCTGTAGTGACGGGAATAAGGTAACAAACTGAATTCCCGGTGCAAAAACACCACCGCGTACCCGGCCTCCAAGAAGTATTCTGCCGACGTCGCCCCGCGAGTCCCAGCACTGAAATTGTCGATAAACCGAACGGTGTTGTTTTCCAAAGGTACCGTAGTCCCTCCCGAAGTGACAAGCACGACGGGTTTGCCCAGTTCGGCGTGGAAATCGACAAACTCTTGTACCAACCCCGCGATCTCGTCCAAGTACTGCGGGGGCTTGTGGGCTCTGAAGTAGCGGTCTTCATCGCTCAATTGGGCCGCAGGGATGTCAGGAACGGAGCGGTCGATCGCCAGCGCCGGTTCCGGGTTGCTGGTGTGGAACTTCTTCGACGACTTCATGGCGGCGGGGTGGGCGTGATTGGTGCGACGGTTAAGGAAGCGAGACCCAACAACTGGGTCGACAACAAAACTAGCAGAGATAGGGGTAAAATCATTGTCGAATGGAGTCTAGTGATTCTGGGGTGGACGAGACGACACGAGATCTTATTTCAGGCAATAAATGCGGGGCCCGATCGCTGCCTGGCGTTATCAGCACCAGGCTTAGAGAGGAGTGAGTACTAGTTAGGAGACAGTAGTTTTTTTGAATCACATTAATTTGAAACAGAATTAAATGATGTCCCTGAAAATAGTTTGATTCGTTAATTTAAGTAGTTGATTAGAGTTAGCATAAAGCAGCTGGTTAGCGGGTCAGTGCCGTTGAGCTTGTTCCCCCCTACTATGTGCGGCTCGCTCACATCTTGCGGTAGAGAGGATTCCCCAATTACATCACTGGCGGCATTAATTACCGAAAACTTTAAGCCTACTACTTGATGTCGGCTGACTACTGGGCTCTGAGCCAACGCCTGAAATGGCAGATGACCCGCCACCAGCTCATGGAGGCTCGGCGCAAAGTGCTCCTCCTCGAGAAGAAGATGATCCAGAACGGGCTCATCAAGGACTACGCCAACGTCCACTACGACCTCAACATGAGGATCTACCTCCACACGTTATTGGTGAGGCTCGGCCGGCGGCTCAACATCCGCCAGGTGGCACTCGCCACCGCCGAAGTGTACTTGCTGAGGTTTTTGACCCGGGTGCTGGTGAAGGAGATCAACGTCTATCTATTGGTGATGACGTGTGTCTACGTGGCGTGCAAAGTGGAGGAGTGTCCCCAGCACATTCGGCTTATCTTGCTGGAGGCCCGCAATTTGTGGCCAGAGTATATCCCCCACGATGTCACCCGATTAGCGGAGTTTGAGTTCTATTTGGTGGAGGAAATGGACTCCTACCTCTATTTACACCACCCATATAACTCGTTGATCCAGATTCGGGATTTCTTACACCAGAACACCGCCATCTACAACTTCCGGCTTACCGACGACGAGCTCCAGAACGCGTGGTCGCTCATCAATGACAGCTACATCACCGATCTCCCGTTGTTCATGCCGCCCCACATTGTCGCCGCCGCTGCTATCTACATCACCTTTGTGCTTAAAAAGAATATGGCCCAATTGCGAGGAGGCGGCACTAACCTCGGCCTGAATGGCGCCAGCAGTGATCTGACGGGGCTCACCGCATCACTGAACCCTGGCGGTGGGGCGACGACAGTGCTGGGACCGCTGGCGGAGGCCAACATGCACATTGACGACCTTATGACCCTTGTGAACCCCGGCGCCCAGGGCGGTGGGGGCATGCTGGCGGCGAAAGACCTAAATACGATGAACGGCGACGACGAGATCGTCAAGATCAACCGGTTCATGAACTTTTTGACCCACTCACACATCAATTTGGACGAGGTGGTCGAGGCGATGCAGGACATGGTCAATTTGTACGTGATGTGGAATCGCTACAACGAGAACACGATCAAGAAGGCGTTGCAGCTTATGCTTTTGCAACGCTGATGCGATTAGTCATCGCAATACTCTGGGTATTTAGATATTAACTTTGCTTTTTCCACCTCCGGCGTTTGTGGCCTTTTTACGACCCTCCAACGGGCAAATTGCCGTTTTTCGCATCATCGAAAGCACGCGCTCTCAACCTTGGCTCGATACGGGTGGGTGGCCCTTCGCAAGCCTCGGGCCACACCCCACCCGCGGGGCGGTTTTTTCGCCCCAAACTTAGCACTGCCCCGCGACCCCCTGGGCCACTGGGTGAGGGCGACGGGGCTTAAACGCACTTTTGCCTTCCCCATTGGTGGAGGTGTGGTCACGCTGGCGCCGTAGCTTAGTGTCGTGGCACCCCGCAAAAGTCGCTGAGCCTCGTGGCGACAATTGCCTGATCGAGGCCCCTACCCGCGTGGCAGGCGTGATAACTCCGAAAGCCCCTTCGCTGGTAAGGTGCGACGGGGTGCGGGTGTGAGGGCTAGCGAAAAAAAAACGCTTCTTGCCAACCTGTCGCGAAGGAACCACGCCATGGCGGAGACGGCAACGGCAAACTACCACAACCTGTTCTTAGCGCAGGTGGAGCGGAACCAGATCCGGATATCGCGCACCTTACTTTTGCTTCTTTACGTCGTCCATGTGTGCTACCCGCCGTTCACCCCGGTGACGTCTAAGTTCATCCACTTGCAGTACCCCGTCGACGAGACCAAATACTACGACATCGGCCTCGAGGACGTCTACTACGTGATCAACTGGGTGATCACCCTCACCTTCTTGCGCAGCTACACCATGCAATACATCTTGGCCCCCATGGCGCAAAAGTTGGGCATCCGGCTGAAGAAGGCGCGGGTGCGGTTCGCCGAACAGGGGTGGTGCTTCATCTACTACTTAGCGTCGTTTGTGTTCGGCGCCATCATCTACTGGCACTCACCTTACTTCATGAACGTCGACAACATCTACCGGGGGTGGCCCCACTACCACATGACCAAGTACTTCAAGATCTACTACTTGATGCTGATGGGGTTCTGGATCCAGCAGATCTTTGTCCTCCACATTGAGGCCCCGCGCAAAGACCACTGGCAGATGCTCAGCCACCACATCATCACGGTGGCGTTGATCGTCACCCTGTACTACTACTACTTCACCCGCATCGGGAACCTTGTGCTCATGATCATGGACCTGGTCGACGTGTTTTTGGCGGCGGCGAAGTTGCTCAAGTATGCCGGTCATCGGGTGGCTTGTGACGCCATGTTCATCGTGTTTCTCGTCCTGTGGGTGACGTTGCGCCACGGCTTGTACAACTACCTCTTCTGGCACGCGAAGACGAAAGCGGTGTCGTTGATGACGCTGGCGGAGTGTGTCGCGGGGATGGGGCAAAAGCGGTGCTGGAACACCCGCATCGTCAACATGTTCCTCGGCATGTTGGGCGGGTTGCAGCTCATCACCTTGATCTGGATGTTCATGATCGCCAAGGTCGCCTACAAAGTAGTCACGGGGTCGGGCGCCGAGGACGTCCGCTCCGACGAGGACGACACCGACGACGAGGCCGTCGACGCCGCCGTGGCTAAAAAGGATATGTAGCGCCTACAGTTTAATAGAGAGGGTCGAAGGGATGTTCCTTCACCCCGCAACTAGAGATTTTCAGTTGGAAAACCAGCACACGTGGACCGAGACATGTCGTGTCGACTTGATGGTGGAAAACTCCCGTTTATGGAAATACACCACAAAGCCGCCGCTTCGAGGTGCTGGTGCCGTTTGCACCCCCGGTGCAGTTTCCGAAGCGGCCGACGCGTTGATGTTCGCGTGGGTGACAGGCTTATATGCCAGCCACCGTTGCGATCACTTGGCGCCTAATGCCATAAATAGAAATACATCGCGAATGCCCCTAAGTGACAGCGAAAACGACGACTTGAAAGTGTAAACATTTAGTCTGCTAGAGGGTAGTCAGTTTTTTTTTTTTGTGTTTGCATATTATATACAGGAGGTGTCAGCCGTGGTTTCACTAGCGCTACCACCGGTTTCATGGTGGTACACCTCGCGTGACACGCCCACATTTGTATGTCTACACTGCTCCCACCAGAGAAGGCTGAGTGTCTCTTCACTGACACCTTTTTTCTCTGCGGTTATCTGCAGGATCATAGCCACGAAACGCGACCGAGCTTGATCGGGCAAAAATATAAACGAAAGCCAGCCGCACCACCCACACCCAATTGCTCCCCCATCCCTGTGAGAACCCTGAACCAGGTAGCATTCCAGCCTCTTTGAATTTGATTTCTTGGTAAAGCGTGTGTGTGTGTGTTTCGATCTCGTCTCACCGGCAACCCCCCCCACAGGTATGGCCATGGAAACCACCAAGCTGAGCTCGATCACCGTCGCCGTACGCGTCCGTCCGTTCACTGCTCAGGAGCTGGCGATGCTTATCGAGCCTGACGATGACATGGCGTTGTTTTCCTCCGGGTCATTTTCACAGAAACCAGTCAATCAAGCCACTACTTCTACGTCAAGAAGATCGGGCCAGATCCGCCAGATCTTGGACGTCGTCGACGATAAGATGCTTATTTTCGATCCTCCCGATACCAACCCGCTAAATGTGATTCAGAAACAGGCGTTTGGTGTCCAGGGGCTGAACTCTCGTATACGAGAACACCGGTTTGTGTTTGATCGATTATTTGATCAAAACACCACTCAGGAAGAAGTGTACCGCGGGACAACTCAACCACTTCTCGACCTGATCTTGGACGGGTATAATGCTACTGTGTTTGCTTATGGGGCTACCGGCTGTGGCAAGACTCATACCATAAGTGGTCTGCCTCAAGACCCCGGGGTGATCTTCTTGACGATGCAGGAGCTTTACCAGCGCATTGAATCGCTTAAAGATACCAAAGTGTTTGAAGTGACTCTCTCATTTCTCGAGATCTATAACGAGACCATCTGTGACCTTTTGAACCCCACCACCAGCCCGAAGAAATTAGTGCTTCGCGAAGACGCCACCAATAAGATTAGCGTCACCAATCTTAGTGCTCACGTGCCGCAAAATGTCGATGACGTGATGAAGTTGATCATGGTGGGTAACGGTAATCGTACAACACTGCCCACCGACGCCAATGCCACCCTGAGCCGGTCTCATGCGGTGTTGCAAATCAATGTCGTCCAACGCGACCGTACTGCCGACGTCAGCCAGGAACACACTTTTGCCACGCTTCTGATCATTGACTTAGCGGGTCTGGAACGCGCTGCTGCCACTAAGAATCGGGGTGCTCGTCTCACTGAGGGTGCCAATATTAACCGCCTGCTCTTGGCTCTAGGCAATTGCATCAATGCTCTTTGCGACCCTCGTCGGCGTTACCACGTCCCCTACCGTGACCTGAAACTTACTCGTCTTCTTAAATTTCTGTTGGGAGGCAATTGCAAGACGGTGATGATTGTGTGTGTACTGCCACTGAGCCAGCACTACGACGAGACGCTTAACACGCTTAAGTATGCTGATCGAGCTAAGGAAATTAAGACCAAGCTCCATCGCAACCGTCACAATTTGGACCGCCACGTTGGACTGTACCTTAAGATGATTACAGAACAAAAAGCAGAAATTGACGAGCTCCGCGCTCGTGAACACGAGGTGGTGATGGCAGCGGTGGCTAAGCTGTCGCAACAACAAGCACAGGCATTACTGGCCGTCACCGAAGCCATCGAAAGCCTCGGTCGGTCAGTGGACGGTCTCGTCGCCGATAAGTGGAAAAAGTACTACTTATTGGCGAAACGCAAGCTCATTATTTTACAGAAAGTGAACGTTGACTCGCTTATCGTGGCTATCCTAAATCACGCCGATGCTGACGTGTTTGCCCCGCGCGTACTCCCTCTTTGTGAGAAGATCTTACAAAAGATGGAGGCGCAAATCACTGATCTTGAACACCAGTATTCCGCCCGCACTGAGATCGACCACCTACTTGAAAACCAAGTGCGTCACATCCTCAGTCGCCTCGAGGAGCATGAAGGGTGGAACGCCGGCGCTCGCCAAGTGTTTGATAAGCTTGTGGCCCAGCTTAAGGATGCCGTCGAACGCGACATCCTCATCAATCTGCTGATACTATTCGACCATCTCGTGTACCAGTTGTACGACTACAACTACCTCCCCAACCAATTAGTGGAGGCAATCATCACTAACCGAGACGGTGACGTCAGCGGCCTCGTCGCTGCCCTCGAGCTGTTTGACAATGGCGACTACGACACCGCCATTGAACGGTACACCGCTGAGTACATGCAGCAACGACTTGACATTGGTGGCGACGACGACGACGACAACAATGATGAGGTCCTTCGGCCTCCGAAACGGGTGGTACGAGTGGAAATGGAAGGACTGCCAAAACGGACAAAATTCGCCGGTCAACCACTGTCAGCGACTCACGGGCTTACTGGGCCCCCGGAGCTGGAGAGCGATACCAGTTTTGACGACCTGATGACGTCTCATGATGACGTCACCTTGGGTTTTCCCCCGAGCCTAGATCTGCCCCCCTCAGCCAAAACTGAGGCCCCAAAACGACTCGCCGTCGACAAGTCGGCGTTGCTTGACAAACGCGCAAGCCTTAAACTAGCCTACTGAGCCGGTCTCGTTAGGAGAGAACACACTTTTTATCGCATCAATACAAATATGGGAAGTCATCAAAACGTTTCATTATCAATATATATATGTATATACGCGGAGATCATAAAAACCGACTCAAATGTGCTGGCGGCCGAGGATGGCGTCAAACCCCATGAGCTTGTATAGCTGGCTGCCGGCGCGTTGGCCAGAGCGAACCACTTGGGCAAAGAACGGACGCATTCCGATCAAAAACCCCGTCCAGAGGAAACCTTGAAGCAACGGCATGATGATCTGATCCTTTAAAATTGCCAAAATGACCACGGTGGGAGTAATTGGCGAGAGAGGGCCGGCTTCGACCTCTGTTTTCTCGTCGTGGTCAAGTTGCTCGCTGAGGAGGTTGAGCTCGTCGTCGGTGAGGCCGGTGGTCTTTTGGGGAGCATTGCCGGCGTAGGTCCATAGCAGTTTCATGAACAGCTGTTCGAACCTTAAATCGGGGATGTTGATGTTCATAGCGCCGGCCATAGTTAAAGTATACCTTTCCCCAGGGTCACACACACACCACTCGATCATCACATTTTTTCGCGGCAGCCGCACGAGTCGCACTCTGGGGAGGCGCGCGCTCGCCACCGGCGAGCGACACCTCCATCCATCTTTTGTGAGGGGTGAGAGTGCGGATTTTCACCTTTGGCACGCCATGGACATCGACAGAAGCGACGGGCCCACGGTGACGATCCGGGAGCTGGACCGCGACCACGTCAACTTCATCCTCAAGGACGTGGACCTCGCGATGGCCAACTCGCTTCGCCGGACGATGCTCGCCGAGGTGCCGACGCTCGCCATCGACTTGGTCGAGATCGACGTCAACACCCTGGTGTTGGCCGACGAGTTCTTGAGTCACCGGTTGGGGATGATCCCCCTTTCCTCCGAGGGGATCTCCGACCTCTCCTACCTGCGTGATTGCACCTGTGACAACTACTGTGCCAAGTGCCTGGTGAGACTCGAGTTGGCGGCGAAATGCGACCTGGACTCGACGATGAACGTGTACGCGCTGGACCTTGCCAAGTTCAGCAACGGGCTCAAGCTTGGCGACCCCGTGATCCGCGATCCCCACCGCCGGGGGCCGTTGATTTGCAAGTTGCGCAAGCACCAAGAGTTGCGCATCACCTGTATCGCCAAGAAGGGGATCGCCAAAGAACACGCCAAGTGGTCGCCGTGCGCCGCCATTGGCTTTGAATACGACCCGTGGAACAAGTTGAAACACACCGACTACTGGTACGAAGTCGACGCCGACGAAGAGTGGCCGCGGCTGGAAAACTGCGAGTGGGAAGAGGCGCCCAACCCCGACGCCCCCTTCGACTACAAGGCGGTGCCCCAGAACTTCTACATGGACGTGGAGACGGTCGGGGTGTTGCCCCCTGACGAAGTGTTCCTCAAGGCGATTGAGGTGTTGCAGATGAAGCTCGCCGGCATCAGTGTCGAGCTCAACAAGGACCTGGTCGAGGCCAACGACGCCGCCAACCACGGCGGGTTCACCACCTACGGCGGGCCCCAGGAACAGGAAGGCGACGCCGGCGGGTTTGGCGGCTCTCTGTGGTAATATGTGTACTATTAATAACGACGATCATCTATGTGCTTTCCCTTAGAATATCTCTCCCCCCCTTAGCTCAGAGCGGTGGCGGCGCGCTCCTGCTTTCTCCGCTCGACATCCCAGTTGTACAAGCGGGCGGTATTCACCTCCATGGTGGTGATATTCTCCTTCAAGAACTCCAAGTCCTCGCGCACCATAGCCGCCTGGTCGCGGTTCTTCTGTAATCTCTCGGTCAACAACGCCACCGCCTCGTCCAAAGGGTACTCCAACATCACGTCGGCGCCCAACCAGAGATACACCAGCTTCGTCGCCTTGACATCGATCTCGGCACGCGAGTAGAGGGTATCGTTGAGCTCGTAGTTCGTCTCGAGGGGCTCGGGGGCGTCTTCGGCTTGCGCCGCCTTGAGCTCGGCGATCACGGCGAGATTCTTCTCAATGTCGGGGATCTTGGTGTTCAAATCGGCAAGCTGTTGTCGTTTGGAGAGCTCCATGTACTTGTATTGCTGCAACCGTTCCTGGGACGCCCGCATCACCGGCTCGAACTCATCGGGAGACTTGATCACAGAGTCGACCGACTCTATGAACGGAGCCTCGGGAATGCCTCGAGGGTTGGTATGCTTGGGTCTGAGATGTTAGTTTTGTGGGATTGGTATGAATGGCGGCATATCGGGGAACTTACTTCAAAAAGTCCATAGGATGGAGGCAAGTGGTGATATTTTCGGTGCGGCGTCGATTCCTGCGCTAACACGTGTCGGGAGAGCTGCCGATAGTCGAAAGTGTTTCCGATAGTGCGAAATCACCAATTTTATCGAGGCAAGTTAACGGTTTATTATGGAATATACATCGAACAACTCTCATTCCACGACTAGCCGATATGCCTGTGACATGGAAACAAAAGTGCCGTAGGGACGCATACAACTTCGACCCTCTTGGGGTTTGGCATGCTTTATACGTTCCGCCTGCATGCAACCGTGCTTCCAAAACCCACGCATGTCTCTCCATAGTTATAGCCTGCCTAGTAAGCTGTCTTTCCAAAGCCTGCCTAGTGCTTAACTAGATTTCTCCCACGCGTAGGATTTGTCGTTGATCTTAGGTATCCTCTCTTCGATGAACCACCGATGGCACCAATCTCCATCAGTTTATTGATTGAAGACGAATCTTCTTGAAGTTCCCAAGGGGTAGTAGACGACAATCTTTGAGTCAGCAGAGGCAGCAGTCCCACTAACACAACTGGTGCTTGATCAGGTTTCGGATGGACTTCGAATAAAAGCGGAACCATCTGCACGGCAACGGTTGCCGTCGACACTGGGGGCGACATCGATGCATTGGAAGCCTCGTCAGCACCGAGAGTTGCAACAAATGCCTGCTCAGTACTGATTACATAAACACGTAGCTATTCTTTTGATGGCCATTATCACTGATTTGGATGGATTTGTACTGCAAGTCGTAACTCAAGGGGAATGCTCGCCGTCAGAGAAGTTGATTGTGACTACCTCAACAATGTCAGCTTCTGATGATAAGTCAACAGACCTACCCAAACAGCTGAGGCATCTAGGCCCTCGCCTAACAAGGCCGCTCGAACATGAACGGCGGGGCAATACCAAAACAAATCCATTACAGCGGTAGCCTCATGATCAAGGGCATCTACTTGACGTGAGACACGATAGGTAAGCTCTTGGTTACTGATGTAAAGCATACGCCACATGCAACGCCATCCAAGCTAGCCCCACTTTCGGTTTGTTCTTGGACACCCAAATCAAGCCTTGAGCACGGGTTGGGCAAATCAAGTTGTACGTAATTGGATAAGACCTTGCAAAAAAACTCTTGTCCTCCAGCAACAAGCTCTGCAGTTCCGTTGCAAACAAAAGCTCATCACCGGCGAGGGCGATGGCGGTAATACTAATTTTGCATTCGCCGTCGAGCTCACCTATGGAGGAGACACTTTACTATTCAGTTTTGATGGCTACAACTACCCAGGACATCGTGTGATTCAAGGAAGAAAGCCGTGTAGTTTTTGTTTTACTATATTCAATCAATTCAACATGTTAGCTAGCTTTCTCCTCATACTTAATTTTGAAGCTTAGTTATAGTCGATTGTGTAGATGAAATAATAGTGACCTACAACGTTGCTAAAGACACGCGTAAAGTCGAGACCAACCCGGAACCATGATTCGACCTGAAACTGCCTCTATTATATGCAGGATTCACACTAGAGCGAACGTAAAAGCGTCATAAGTATGCCACTCTCTCAGTTAAATTCAAGAAGATTTCACAGCCAGTAGTATAGCATAATTAAAATATAGCAGTGATAACATTTTTGATTTACTCAGGATATACAGTTAGTAGCGCCATGTTTATTGTGGGTAATGCATATAACAAACAATTCTGCAGGTAGGGCAAGATGGGTGCCGTTGCTGAAACTACGTCAAATTGAACGTCAACTTGCTCAGGGATTTATTTACCATACTTCTGGTGCCAAAGAATTTTATGGAGCAAGTTAGAAGTTTGTACCAATTTTTCCTGATTTTATGTCACAATTTTTAGTTTTTCACCGGAAAATTCAGAAAAATTTTATTTGCTGTTATAAATGGTATATGCACCGTTTAAATCACAGTGGTGTAATTTGTTTCTTTCTCAGGTTCAATATACGCGATGAAAGACCTCATTGAAGAATTATAAATGATATGCACATGCAGTGCTTGTGTGCAGAATCCCAAACTTGAAGGCGTGATATAAGTGTCAGTAACGGTGGCCGCACCTACCTAAACACTTTAAACCAAACAGACATATCTTTAAATCACAACGACGCTTGTTAAAATAGGCAAGCCACTCTGCAAGTGTATGATACAGCTCACCGTGTTCTGTCTTGCATATTTATTGATGCACCTGCATATACACATTGTGAAAGACGAGGTGTAAAACCTATCCTATCACTTCTACAAACATCACAGATCAATTCCAATGCTTTCCAGATGTAATAGACAACAAAAAAACTTAAAGTGGTCCGAATAGAAATTTGCAAAAAAAAAAAGTTTATTTATACACCGTTGAACTCACATGGAGACGCCAATTTCGAAGTCAAATCGCCCAAAATCACATCAGATATACTTCAAGTGCCAAAAAGTTTTATGGAGCAAACGGATTGTGTTTATTGATTTTTCTGATTTTCTGTCACACTTTTCAAGTTTCTCGAGGGAAAATTTAGAAAATTCAAACAATTCCCAATTGTTGTCACACATACTATTTGAGCACTGAAAATTACAGTAATGTTTTTTGTTTTCTTCTGAGGTGTCAGCTGCCCCATAAAAACTTTACCCAAGTTTTTCATATTTCATGCATATAAAACTTTTGTGTGCAGGCATGAGGGTTGCAGGCTGTGTGTCAAAAACGGGGTTGGCTCTCAGAGAAAACCTGTCAAGCCAAATAGACATGCTTACAGATTACGAAGGTGCTGAGAACAATGAGTACTAACCTAAAGTTAGACACATAGCTCTGAACTAGTGATATACACAGTAAAAAATACTCATACTGTTTTGAGTCTAAATATGAGCGATGAAGCACTCGAATTTAAGCAGACTTTTGGAGGATTCTCAAAATTTAGAACACACATGGTAAAAAGGAAGCAAAAAGTCAAAGAATAGGTAACTATGGAATAAAAAAATCACTTAATTTGGCAACAACGTTTGCTTAAGCTGATGGCCATCTATAATCGCACCAGATATCAAAGACTTACTTACATAATAGTGAAAGTGCAAGTAAACTAATTTCACTAACAGATCTTGACATTCCTGCTAGAGCCCTCCAGCAGGTACCTCAAAACTGTTATTGCCCCCAGTCTTGACACAATATGGTAGCGCTACAGAATGAGCAAGGAAGCCATATCTGTGTACAACTTTAATATGCAGAGCGCTTGCATGGATTCCGATTAGGGCCGAGAATACCAATAATTCGATTACTTTCGCACTAAGCTCATTAACTATATACTACAAGCCATGAAAGCGGCTGAGGTTTGAGCAACTTCTATTGAGAATGTCTATACTTTTTCAGTTTCGAGACTTTTTATTATTGACGACTATACAATTATTTTGGCTGCTAACCTATATAGTTAACACAAACCAGACTCCGATCCTACAAGTATCCCGGGAATGAGACCGACCAACCCCCCTTACTAGTCCAAACATGGCCATCGGGGTCACATATGGCTCGGAAATTGTCCATGTGGTGAGTATTGTCGATCGATAAGTTATTCTTTGTTGGGCTAACCACCACTGGGAGTGAGGTACGGCCGTCAGAATCAGAGACCAGATAGTCATCCTAATGGACCGTCTGTTAATCTCCTTCCGCGTATGCGTAGTGTCATCTCCAAGTGGGAGGAGGCCACGATAAGGTGGCCATCCACCACTGAGTCTTCTCCATCCTCTTACAAACTTAGTTCCACAGGCGGGCGAACATGGCAACCTTGGCGTCATGCCACCTCGCGTCTAGAGTCCTCACAAGTCGCCCAAATGCCCCGACAGAGCTCGGGGCCTTCCTATAGTTCGGCTTGCTCGTCTATACTGCGATCCTCAGTAAGGGAGGTATGAAGCGGGGTCTCAGCCCGGTAGCGTCAGCAATGTCAACTTCAATCAGTATCAAGGTCGGTGCTCTAATCTATATGGGAAGGCGAGCAGTGATCAGGCAGCGTCATTGTTTTGCAACAAATCAATGACACTTGTAGGCCAACGACAGCAAACCTCAGTCAGTTGGGGGTACTGCGTTCGCAGGTCGTCTCAGTTGGTGGCACACCAGAGTGGATGTCAGCTCATGGGAGAGGCCGCCAGTTAAAAGGTGGAGACGTCCACTGAGTGCCACTGGGTGCCACTGGGTGAAACAAGATATATACCTACACTGTGCCGCATTGTTGACCGGAAATCCAAGTTGAAATATGCGACTTACCATACGAATGACATGTGCTGGCGGGAATGAAGCCTGCCGGCGCAGTCAACGCAGTGCGCAGTTTCAACAAAAAGTGATTGGTTATAGCAGCAACTTCATGCGAGTGTTGCAAATGGTTGTTTATGTACTATACAGTATATGTAGAGCTAGCAGTCTCCTTGGTTGCGAGTAGGTGTATATGACCAACAGTAGCAGCACTATCTGGTAGGAATATATTGTGTAGGAGACTGTCTTAGGTCGCTTTGGCGGAGGGATTTCACACCACCAAACGACAGAAAAGCACTAGGGCGTGGTATCATTTTTAGCACCAGCTGGCCCCCAGTCGTCCCTCATAGTCAGTGTTTGGTTCGACAATAGACCTCTCGCACCACCAGTCAACCGCGGACAGTGCCACAGCTACCTGATGGCTTCTGGCAACGTATGTTGCTACCAGAGGCGAGGGTCCAATTGCCCACAGGTACCACGGTGGAAGCCAAAAGCAACAGACCTCTCGCCCCACCAGCCGGGCGCGCACAATGCCGCGGCCGCCCGATGGGTTCTGGATAGCGTATGTTGCTAGCAGAGTGCAAGGGTCCAATTGCCCACAGGTTTCACCAAACCAAAGGCAGGCCCGCCTGGCAACAGACCTCTCGCACCACCAGTCAACCGCGGACAGTGCCACAGCTACCCGATGGCTTCTGGCAACGTATGTTGCTACCAGAGGCGAGGGTCCAATTGCCCGCAGGCTCCACCATGAAAGCCAGAACCACACTATCCCGTCCGAAATACCAGTCCAGACTTAACTGAGGTTAGTGGGTTCTCCACTCCAACCAAGGGTTCCGGTTGTTGAAGTCGTACGGATTGTAGCTATTCAAGTTGTCCCAAGAGTGCTTCAGTCAGCTCCCCAGTGTAGGAACTTCCATCAAAAAGGTGACCCATCATTACAATCACCTTTAAGATGCCTAGACAGCCGATGGTAACTAATCGTGAAACTGTCTGTTACGGGTCGATCAGATATTGGAAACCGCCTATGATGAACGCCGCCGTGCAGAGGCTCGCAAAATGGTGTGTCAACCCTCCGACTACGATGATGGTCTGGGGAACTGGGTGCAGCGTGACAATCGCTTGAACACGCAACAACCCTAGTACAGCAGCAAAACCTTTGGGTGTTGCCACCCTTGACCTTTCCTGTTAGTAAGTGATACTAAGTAAGATAACAACGGCACAGCTTCGTCAAGCTGGGCGCTATTCATGAGGACTTACCTGTTGATAATTGTGGGTGTACGACAACCGTCGTGGAACACCCTAGCGGAGAGCGTCAGCAATACTGACAGAAGATGTCTGCTCTCCCGCTAGGGTAAGGTGTCCTGTCTGTTCCGTGCTATCAGAGACGCGAAGGAGGCCTCCCAAAGGAAAGCCATTTCCAACGCGGCAGTGACCGTACCCCTTGTTACACACCAGGCGGACGGTATCCCGAAGGTAACAACCAATCCCTGGGGTGTATGACATCGCGGTAAAGAGACAGCCAAGACACCATACTCTAGAAGAAGAGTAGCTAAAATGCGATGCATTAGACTATTTACTATATACGGGCCACGTTTGTGTACCCACTGAGTCTAACTATTTGTGATGCCTCCTTCAGCTTCGGAGGGTCGAGTTGCTGGCAGAGGGGTTTCGCACCGCCTAGCAACAACTCCGCGGTCGTGGTTCCGTGTCGACGCCGACTGGCCTACACCGCCGTAGCGGCTACCCGTAAAAACGCAAAGCGCACGTTCCCCGAGTTATAGCACCAGCCGACGGCTAGCGGCTCCCACACGCGGGAGGTGAGAGTGTGGATCATACACCCGGTTAGTAAGTCTCATTCGTCGCTTTGGCAGAGGGGTTTCGCACCGCCTAGCAACACAGCAAGCACAGCTTCGGAGGGTCGAGTCGCTGGCAGAGGGGTTTCGCACCGCCTAGCAACACACAGCACAGCAGTTTTTCTGCCATGTGGTAAATCAGCCAAAAGAAGTGCATAAGAACTGCCGCCACTCCCACTTGGTGGACCCGCAGCGGCAGAGAGCGAGGCACCGAGGCTGAGTATATTGGCCGCCGACACACCCGCTCGATATCCTTCCAAACCACCAAAGTCTTCGAAGCTTATCGGTGGCAGGATGGTGCAAAGACGCGCT